>NC_073238.2:102056538-102360576 GCF_029281585.2 Gorilla gorilla gorilla | reverse complement strand
ATAAAACAATACTTGCTTGTATACATAGAGTATGCTTTTTCCTTAAGTGGAAAATGTCTCTACTATGACATATGTTTCTTGTCTTTCAGTTTTTGACTATTAACAATTTTATATTTAATAACCCAAATGCTAAAACAAGCATTATACATCTCCTAAAATATCAATAGCAAAATGCAAATATGTATGGTTTATTTGAAGGGGAATTCCTTTCATGATTAAGTTTAGGGACATAACCTCATAGTCCTTTCTAACATAAATATGTTATGTAAATAATTTTAAATTGAAAATTTTGTGACATATTTTCTATTTTTTTCAAAGGCATACATGTGTTAAGATAATCCCATAATTAAGTTTCTCAATAATCAAAAAAAAACTTATGGTAATATTAATCACAAATGACTAATAAACCCTATAAATAGCTAAATTTTACTCTTTACTTTTAAACATCTGACAATCTTCTTGAGCATTGATGTCATGTAGTCCAATTTTGTTATGAATATTAGGCATGAATCTCCATAAAACTCAAAAAAATTGAGTGTTGGTGCATATCAGTATTTCCTCAATAAAAGCATAATCATATATGAAAATATTTGACATAATCATGAATCTCCAAATACTGAAAGTTTGTAAATATTAGGTTCATCACTGACTATCACCTCATCTATTTATATCCATGTTGAAATAAATACATGTGTAGTAAAAGAAAATACAAGTATCTCTCCACGTTAGCAATTCATGACGTTTCTGACCACCTTCTCCTAATATGCACTCAGAGAGCTGCAGGGGCACTGGAGACTGCATCTTGGAGCTCTTCCAGAAACTCTGAGTCAAAGAGCAATGTCTGCATTCACAAAGAAGCATTCACAGCTGTCAGAAGTTAAATGTCCATGAGACTCCTAGTACAGCTGCAGTCCTTCCAGTACACTGACAATGACCGTGGAAACTAGAATTTGATAACTATTTTTTTTCCATGGGAAAAATATCACACAAGAGTGATTAATCTAGGCCTGACTGATAATAAATAATTATGCATTCACAGCACATGAAGCATCATTGTCCTTAAAACATTACTTGGTCTGCAGTGTTTTTGCAGCTAATTTCCACTGCCAGAGAAAGTATTCTTGCTGCAATAAACTGTCAATGAACTTCTTGTAGGCAAACACCTGCAGACACCTGCTGGCAGCTGGTACATAACATTTAGGATTTCAGGAACTACAGCATAAGCCAAACCCAGAAGGCAGTACTGGGTGGGAGTGAGTGTGTAAGGGTATGCATGACCAGAGGAATGCACGCGTGAACAGGTATTTTCTGTCTCCATTTATACTTGATAAAATGAATAGACTGAATTTTCTTCTCAATTGTGTAATATAGGTGAGCAGACTAATACAAAAAGCAAGCAACGTTTGCAAATAAAGTTTTCAATTTGAGATAATCTATTCCAATTTATTATTAGGTGTTTTCAAGACCAATGATTACTATGTTGAAAATATTTAACCATGTGCTCTATATGTCCATAGAGATAGGAAGTAATCCACACTTTGCATTCCTTTTTGAAAAAAAAAAAAACCTTAATGTTCTTTTAAAAATAGTTCTGAAAATTTCTCAATGAGATTTGATATCTCTGATTCTGTAATAGTTTAGGTGAGGTCCAAATGGAGGTAAGTAAATTAGCTCATGTTAGATATCTATTCAACTTTATGTTGAATAAAGGAGCCCATTTGAAAATGTATTGATTTTTAATTTTATCAATTAGCACATCAATAGTCCCTGAATATAAAAATCTGATTCCCAACACTTAGTGAATTACTGAAGATTAACTTAAAGGATTTTTAAATCACTTCCCAGAGTAAGAATCATTACAAGCTTTTTCAAATGTCAATTTTTTACTATGTTTTGGCCTTGTTGGTATGAGAAATGATGAAAAAAAATGGAAACCCAGTTGCTTCGAATTTTAGAAGTGGCAGGGCCGATAGAAATCATGGAATACTACACTCTAGTTTAAAGGAAACAGACAGTGTAAATTCTTTAACTAAACTGCCACTCCTGTAAATAGTTACTGGCGAATTGGATAGATCTTCCAATTTTCTGCTTCCTTGGTCAGTGTACCTCACACTGAAGGAAAGTGTGTAGCTAAGTTAACCTGATAACTTATTCTGAAAAGCACAATAATAAAAATAAAACACTACCTCAGGTCCCGTGCTATGTTTTGGCAGCATTCCATGTCATTTGCATAAGACCTTCTGATACGGAATGGATTATCATAATAAATTCAGCTTGGATTATTGAAAAATTTTCTTATACAAAGTGAGCAATAGGTAAGCTGTTAAGTTTTAGTCTTGCCATGTGTGTTCACTGAGGGAAAAAATCAAGCAGATATGTTGATCAGCTTTATGGAGATACAGTTTCTCAGAGATTAAAGTGCCTTACACGTTTGTTTACACAAACATTAATTCATGCATGTTAATTATGCTTAGGCTGTCCTTACTTTGATTAGTGGACTCATCTGTACATATCCAATATCAAATAATGCATGTAAGGCCCCCTCATTTTGGATTATTTTGGTGAAGTTGATAATATTTTAACAGAAGACAATTAAAATGCAGACTCTTTCTTCTAAATGGCATTCTAGAAAGGTGCTTATATAAGGAAGTGAATAAATGTCTAAAGTATATAGTGTTTTTTCTTTCAAATCATTGTTTAGGAAAAGTGACTGAAACTAAAAAAATATTTTGCATTTTTTAAATCAATAATTCATTATGGAAATACAATAGTTTCAAACATAGTATGAGTCCTTTTGATTGTTTCATTGCTTTTTACTATATGGACTTTTGCACAGATAGTGCAGTGATTAAAAACATAGGTATGTGCAAACATTCCTTAGGATCTCAATCCTATTTCTGCCTCTTAGTAGATTTAAAATGTTATTTATTGAAATAAATATCTTTGTTTCCTCATCTAAAATATGTTTAAAATATTAAAACCTACTTTTGTAAGAGGATTAGTTGAGATAATTCATGCAAAATACATAATACGCTTTCTAGCACATTGTAGGTGCTAAATCAATTTTAGCTACTATTATTGTTTTGCCTTTATATTATTAGTTGTTACAGGTGTCAATATAGTTTGAATCTATTTGGTAAAGAAGCAGTTGGAAAAACAACATATCAGACACTCTTTTTCCAGAATAAGCATTATTCAAGAAAAGCTGCATTCATTTTCAGCCGCCCCTGCTTAGTTATGGATTTATAGCATCAAGAGTCCACCATAAGATTAAGCTGTTGCTGGCTTGCAGATTTCTAGAGCTCCTTTTGGCTACTGGAAAAAAAAATGAGAGTGCTTGCCAGACAGCACTTCCTAATGATGAATTTTATGAAACCCATGCATTCACATTGTTCTAAAAGATCTGGAGGACAGAATAGAGGAGAAACTACACTTTTGTATCTTGCGTTTACAAAGTCATGAATCCTTTACAAAGTTTATTGAAATTGTATGGGAAATTAAGTCAAGTTTGAGTGTGACACATTTTGATACACTAAAGAGAAATTATAAGCAATTCTTACAACTGTCTTCATGATGAAGATATAATTTGGCTATGTTTAAAATGTTGGCAGCACAACAATCAATATTTAGATTTGAAAATGTACTTTTTTTGTATTGTACTTTAAGTTCTGTGATACATGTGCAGAATGTGCAGGTTTGTTACATAGGTATACATGTGCCATGGTGGTAGGCTGCACCCATCAACCCGTCATCTACATTAGGTGTTTCTCCTAATGCTATCCCTCCCCTAGGCCCCTACTCCCCACAGGCCCCAGTGTGTGATGTTCCCCTCCCTGTGTCTATGTGTTCTCATTGTTCAACTGTCACTTATGCGTGAGAACATTTGGTGTTTGGTTTTCTGTTACTGTGTTAGTTTGCTGAGAATGATGGTTTGCAGCTTCATCCATGTCCTTGAAAAGGACATGAACTCATCGTTTTTCATGGCTGCATAATATTATATGGTGTATATGTGCCACATTTTCTTTATCCAGTCTATCATCGATGGGCATTTGGGTTGGTTCCAAGTCTTTGCTATTGTGAATAATGCTGCCATAAGCATATATGTGCATGTGTCTTTATAGTAGAATGATTTATAATCCTTTGGATATATACAACGTAATGGAATTGCTGGGTCAAATGGTTCTCAAAAGAAAATATTTATGCGGCCAACAAACATATCAAAAAAAAGCTCCTCATCACTGGTCATTAGGGAAATGCAAATCAAAAGCACAATGAGATATCATATCACGTCAGTTAGAGTGAAGTTTACTTTAATGGAAAAATTAGGAGAGTCAATTTAAGTTATTAAGGATAGTAAGCTCTAATGTAAGTTAATTAATTTATCTTGTGTATAGAATATTATATATGCATATTCATTAATTCAAATTATTACTCAGCTGCATTGTTTATTGTTCTTGTCAGTATATAAGAGAAATGTTATTGTTTTGTCTGCTGTTTTAAATCTATCATGTATCTATCATCTACCTATCTATCTAATCTTCATACACATTTATTTTTGCTTGTGTCATTTGAATGATTTCTGTAGTTCCTGAATTTGTTTTTAAAGCACACAAACTTACTAAGTTTGAATTATGTTATTTAATTTATTTTATAAGTACCTGTACTGAAAATATACTATTGTTAAAGTGCAATTGTGAGGCAACGAACATGGCTTCGAAAGTCAAATATAAGAAAATAATACTTCTTTTGAAGAAAATATTTTGGCAATGGGTATTATGTTTGATTTCAAAAAGATTAATTTTGGTGCATTTGGCTTACATATACTACTTTTCACATGTCAGAAAGCTGTGTAACTTCATTCTCATAGCCAGTAGTGCAGATGGATGGGATAGTTTTTATACACACACAAACACATATGAATATAAACAGAGAGTGAATTCAGATAAGAAACATATATATTTATATTTCATATACAGTTTACATATGTATGTAACATACATATATGTATTTTATATTCCACCATAGTGTATATATATATTTATATACCATACATACATGTATATGCCATACATATGTGTATATATACACGTATATAAGAAATATATATATTTATATTTCATATATAGTATACATATGTATATAACATACATATATGTATTTTATATTCCACCTATGGTGTGTATATATATTTATATACCATACATATATGTATATGCCATACATATATGTATATATATGTATATACTATAGGTGGAATATAAAATACATATATGTATATGCCATACATATATGTATATATATTATATACCATAGGTGGAATATAAAATTATAAAATATAATTTTATTATATTTTATAATGTAATATTATAAAATATCAGAGCATAATGAAATGCACTTACCATGAATGTCACCCTGAATACTGAATTTTTTTTTCTTTTTTTGCTGCCAAATTCAAAGACACTTACCTCATGTATGAAAATAACCTCTTCATGTGCTCTCACTGATCTGTAATTTCCTTGATGGTAACAATTATGCTGTACTAATTTTATGTCTTCTAGCAGCTCAATTATTTTTTGAATTAAGTTCACATGAAGATTATGATTTTTATATATATGTTTATCATTTTAAATAACAATTAGTGTGTCTAAACATTGATACTTTTTGCTATAAGAATATCCAATGATTCAGATTTTACTGCATTTTTGGAATTGAGATATTGATATAATGCTTATTTGCTTTATTATGTATATGAAGGTTACATGTTGGGATACTATTCAGATAGCATGTTTAGACACAATCCCTAAGTTTATTTTATCTATTCCTTGCTATTTTCTAAAACCCAAGTGAAAGGATTTGTGTGTTTGTTTTTATTTTGCTTTTACAAATATTATTCTCTATTTTTCCAGCCATATTCTTGCAGAATACAGAATAGGACAGTCCTCAAAGCTTGGTCACATTGATGAGGAAGAGTCTGGGGGCCACAGTAGTTGTAGCTGTTGCAGCCCAAGACTTCTTTGAATCATCAAGAGGGTTCCTGCCAGGAGAAAAGCTTTAAAAATATATAGCCATTATACTTCCTGATTGGTTGATGAGGCAGGTTGTAGCTGAGAATTTAAGCCACTGTGCCAGCTAAAAGACTAACTTGGCAGTTGTTAGAGCAATTACTGGAAGGGGCCATTCTTTGTCTGCTGTGAGCAATAGGTGACTCTAAAGTGCTCAGCTCTTGGCCTTCCAGAGTTTCTGAATTTTTAGGAAGTTATAGGGTAGTCTGTTGAATGTTTTCCTAAAATATAATACTTTGAAATGTATCTGTTTGCTTTAGAAATACGATTCTGATTGTGTCGTACAAAATAAAAGTTGGAGGTCTGCCAACACATGCAGACTATATAAAGACAATTTACGCTTCAAGGGAAAGCATAATCAGTAAGCAAGTCAATTATTATTGTTAATCTAAAGTATTGCAGTCAAATTAGCAAAGGATAATACACTGGGTACATTTTCTTTGCACAGCAAAGGAAACAATCACTGGAGTGAATAGACAATCTATAGAATGGGAGAAAATATTTGCACACCATGTGATAAGAGGTCAATCAATCTAAAATATGTAAGGAATCTAAAGAACTCAATAGCAAGAAAAAAAAACCCAATTTTAAAAAATGGACAAAAGATCTGAATAGACATTTTTCAAAAGAAGACATGAAGATGACTAGCAGTTATATGAAAAAGAGGCTTAGCATTGCTAAACATCAGGAAAATGCTCATCAAAACAACAATAAGATATTACCTCACACCAGTTGTAATGGCTATTACCAAAAAGACAAAAGATAACAAGTATTGGTAAAAATATGGAAAAAAGGGAACCCTTCCTTTGTGGGAATATAAATTGGTAAAACCATTATGAAAAAAGTGTGGAGGTTTGTCAAAAAATTAAAAATAGATCTCCTATATGATCCAGCATTCCCAATGCTGAGTTTATAGCCAAAGGAAATGAAATTAATATTTCAAAAAGATATTTGCACTCTCATGTTTATTGCAACATTATTCACAGTGATTAAAATATGGAAGCAATCTTAGTGTCCACCAACAGGCAAATGGATAAATAAAATGTGGTATATACAATGAAATATTATTTAACTGTAAAAGAAAGAAATCCTGCCATTTGCAACACCGTGGGTGAATCTGGAAGACATTATGTCAAGCGAAATAAGCCAGGCACAGAGAGACAAATAATAGTTGGTATCATTCATATGTGGAATCTGAAGAAGCTGATCTTATAGAAGAGTAGAATGGTGGTTGCCAGACACTGGGGCAGTTCGGGGGAGTGTTGCATTAAATAATACATTGTTCGTCAAATAATGCATATTTACAGTTAGAGAGGAGGAATAAATAAGTTCAAAAAATCTGCTATTCAGCGTGGTAACGATATTCAATGACAATATATTGTATTCTTGAAAGTTGCGAAGAGAGGGGATGTTAAATGTTCTCATCAAATAAATATAACTGTGAGGTAATATATTTGTTAATAGGCTAGATTTAAGAATTTCACAATGTATATATACTTCAAAATATAATGTTATACATGATAACTACATACAATTTTATATGTCAGTTAAACAAATAAATTTGAATAAATTATTATATTACATACACTCGGGTATATCCACTGGTCAAATTCAAGATATGCTAAAAATTAGTTGCTTAAAGAATAATAAATATTATTCATTCTGACCTAATATTCCTAAAGTTCTGTATGTACTTTACCTAACTTGGAAGAGTATGTATCGTGGAAATTTTGTTTCATCTGATTTTAACGTAAAGCTCTTAGGTTTATTTTCAAAACCCCATAGTTTTATATAAAAACTATATTCTCAGTCTTTATTTATGTCTTTTGATTTCTAGTATATACTTTACCAAGTAACACTGCTTATCTGTGTTTATATTTTTGAAAATTAAATTCTATAAATCCTTTACATATTTAACAATCACTTACTAATCCCTTAACATGTGTAAGGTTCATTGTCAATTTTCAGAAAGGAATCAAATTGACAAAGATAAGATTACACATTTAGAGAGCTCATGTTCTATATACAAAAATAAATATATAAAATGTGGTACATTATGTATTCATAGTGCAACTAATATGGAAAAATACACTAATTTCACAAAGACTGTGAATTAAAAGTAAATCTCCATTAAACCTCTAATTATTAAAAATATTTTCCAATGATTTTTGAAGTGATGGAAATAGAACATGAATATGTGCATGTACCTGTTCAATTATATTTATGTGTGTGTCTGTATGACTGTGTGGAGGTGGAGAGGAATAAGTGATGGTTAACATACATCTTTTATTATCCTGGCTATGATAGAAAAAAATTAAATCGGAAAATTCTCGCAAGATTTAAAAATTTATAAGCATAGCGAGCACATCTTTAAATATATGATATAAAACAAAAATGCTGAAATAGTGAAACATGCATTTTATTAATTTGCAGGAGATTTGAATGTGAACAATTACATAAATGCTTAAATATTTGTTTTTAAATACATGGATTTTTAAAAGCAATTTATTTTTCTGATGAAATGACTAACATTTACTTAGTGAGTAGTAATATTTTGGCTGCACAATTTAGTGAAAAGACAAAGAGAATACTTCCTTAACTTTGCAAGTCATAGAGTAATATAATCTAGCAGCTACGTCCCCAGAAATACTTCAAATTGAAAGAAAAACTTTGAAAAGAAAAGAATTTTGCTCTATAAAGAGGTTGTGATATTTCAGAAGGGAAGTGAAAATAAGACTTTCTTCACTATTTTTAATGGCTGTAGATGTTAGAAAACAGGCAAAAACGATCATTCTAATTTCAATATAGTTCAGATTTAGTCCTATTAATATGAGTTGAAAGATTATAGTATTTATATATGCTTTTTTGGTAAGTTATGAATTCAAACAATACGTAACATTAAAATGGATAAGCAAGTGGTCTGGACTGAATCATGCCACTTCCCCAATTCCCACGTTAAAGCCTTAACCTCCACTGAGATGGGGGTTGTAACATTAGTCTTGCTTGTCTTTTAAAAATTAATATCAATGGGTTAAGAGTATATTTTCTAACATGGATATCATTGTCTTACCATGAATCCAAGCAACAATACTTCTATAAGAATTAGATAATTACAGGGCAAAATGTTTCTGAAATGCCATATTTAATTCCCTTTTATAATTTTGAAGGTTTTTAAAAAATTTCTGCTTTTATTTTAGATTCAAGAGGTACATTGCAGGTTTGTTTCATGGGTGTAATGTGTGAGCGGAGATTAGGAGTACAATTGATCTTGTCATGCAGATAGTGAGCATAGTAGCCAATAGGTAATTTTTCAACCCTTGTCCCCTCCCTCTCCTCTCTAGTAGTCCCCAGTGTCTATTATTCTACTCTTTGTGTAGAATATTTTAGCTCCCAGTTATAAGTGAGAACATGTGGTATTTGATTTTCTGCTTCTGCTTTACTTTGCTTAGGATAATGGTTTCCAGCTGTATCCATGTTGCTGCAAAAGACGTGATTAATTTGAGGATTTTGTATCTAGCATATGACCTTTTAAAAATTAAAACAATATTCCAAATTTGAACATACATTACTGCCAGAGAATATGTAGTTGCTAATTTTGTTTACTACTGTAACATATTGATTCACATTAATTTTAATTTATGTGAATGAGTAGTTGCTAATTTTGTTTACTACTGTAACATATTGATTCACATTAATTTTAATTTATTGCATCAAAGAGATCATATCAAGGTGAAGTGGGCAGATAAGCTATTATTGAATTAAGCTAGGAAAAAATATTTAAATCTTTTGCATTGAAGTGAAACTTTAATATTGATTATTTGCACATAGAAAGTTTTCACTTTCACCTGAAAACATTTCTGGAAACTGTATCAAAAATTAAGTAATATAAAGGAAACCAAGTTTGCGTTTCTGTATTAGCAAATATCTAGGCACACTAAGGATCCCATGAATTCTTAATTAAATGAATTTAAGTTTTAAAAAGTGTTGGATTTTCTTGTTTTACTTAAGTACAAACCTGTGGTTTCAACTTATGTCTTGAAGTGTTGGTAGTAAAAGTTCTCAGTTATAGTCTAAAGGCATTAATAGCTTCTTTGGCTATTTTAAGAGGAGGAGTTAAGAATAAACAGACCAACAAAGGAAAAAAATAAGGCACGTAAAAAGGTGTATTTGATATGTGAACAATGAAATCTGAAGCACTGAAAATTGTGACTACTTATATAAATCCTTTATTTGTACCAAAGAACCTTGTCATAAGCAGTTTCAGTTTTAGCGTATGTTAATCAGATACATCATTAATTAAACTAGATTGAAATGACCATAGATCATCATTATCAAGCAATATTTACTTTCAGTGAGGTAAATATATTTTTTTCATTTTTACTAAAAATTTTGAACATGTACCCTTAACTCATGGCCTGAAATAACTTTCATAAGTTTTGTAATTTATTTACCTGCCAATTTATTTATTTATTACCCTGCCAATTCAACTACCAAATTATATTAAGCTAAATATACCACATCCCAAAGGAAATGGAATCATTATATCAAAAGGACAACCACACTCATATGTTTATGGCAACACTGTTTACACTAGCAAAGTCATGGAACCAACAGGGTTCACCAACAAATTATTGGATATAGAAAATGTGGTACATATATACACCATGAATACTATGCAGCCACAATAAAAGAACAAAATCACATCATTTGCAGCCATATGGATACGGCAGGAGGCCATTATCCTAATTGAACTAACACAGAAGAAGAAATCAAGTATTGTATGTTCTCACTTATAAGTGGGAGTTAAACAAAGGATACACGTGGACATGGAGATGGAGAAAATCTAATCTGGGGACTCCAAAGAGGGGAGGTTGGGAGGGAAGGGAGGGTTGAAACATTACTTGTTGGCTACATTGTCCAATATTTGGGTGGGAGACATGTGCACTAGAAGCTTAACCCCACCATTAAGCATGTAATACTCATGTAATAATCAGGCATATGCACCCCCAGAATCTAAAATTATAACAAAACCCTACATCATATTATTTCACCCACAAGTATTTTAGTGAGGATCTCTAAGATAAAAAGTTATTTTTAAAAGCAAGCACAACATCATTTCAAACTTGTAAATTAGCATTAATTCTTTAATGTTATCAAGTAACTTAAGTTCAAATATTTCTGATTGTTTCACAAGTTTGTATTGTTGTTTTTATTTTAGTCTATATTTTCCCTATTCTAACATGTTCTCTCTCTCCCTCCCTCTCTCTCTGTATATATATATATATATATATATATATATATATATATATACACACACACACAAACACACATATATACATCTATCTCTCTCTATGTAGATAGATATCTATATATAGATAGATGTATATGTATGTGTGTGTATATATGTATGCATGTATATATTTGTTATATATCCTTTCTCTCTCTTTTCCTTGAAAAATATCTGAGGAAGAATTTGTATCATTCTTCTGATATGGATTATACTGATAGCCCATTGTAGTGCTATTTAAGATGCTCCTGGTTTCTCTGTGTTTCCGTAGATTGCTAGTAAAATTGAGAGGCTAATAGGGGTATTTTGAAACCAGCATAATGAAGGAAAGGAATAGGAAGTACTGTAGATTCAAATAATTATTAGATGTAAATGAGACGCATAGTTCAATCACCATATTTTATAGATGATGCAACTGACATCCACAGACACATCAAAAGTCATAAAACTTGTTGATGGCATAGCTTCCAATAGAATCTAGGCATCCTGAACTAAATGAACAGGAATAGAAATTTCAGTACACAAAAAAATGCTCTTTACTAATAAACAGCAGGAGGGTATGTTAACAGAGAGAAGCGATTAGGGTTTTAAAATTTGTTTCTTCCCTACTATATACTGACCATGTGACATTAGGCAAGTTCTCAATTCTCCGAATCTATAGAAGACATCAGAATAGCTATGACTTTTTTTTTCCAGAAATGTGGAGATACAAATATTTAGTCAAATAACACTTAAGTGCCTGTTAAAGAACGCAGTGAAGTTATCTGGACTGCCAGATGCCCACGCAGAATTTAATCCCTGTCATTCAAAAGTGTACGTATCATTAACAATTTCCCAAAACCAACACGTGCCAGTTGATCTCATATGGTGGGCTTCTGAGAGTCTGGAGGGTCAACTGTTTATTGGGGTTTGAGACGTACCATGGGGAAAGCTTCTAGCTAAGGTTCCTGGTGCAGGTTTTGTTTCTGTTATTTCTCTCTTATTAAATGTGTTTGTAATAGGAAAACATTTGTACTAAATATCATGTTATTACATGGCTAAAAGCTATGACTTAAAGCTCACAGGATTTTTCCTTCCAGATTCCCTACTGGGTAAACTTTCTTGGATGGGTAATTATCCAGAAAGATAGCCCTCATAGGGACATATCCGTTGCATGAAACTCCCCCATAGAGAGTCAGTTTCTTTATTTATCATTGAGGAAGAAATGCAAACTGAAAACATTGTGTGACATCTAGGTGTTAAAATATATCTGCTTTGTTACCAAGTGAAGAAACCCAGTCAATAATTATTGAATTCAAAATAAACCAATCATGGACCATTACTGTAAAGGTGAACCCTGGAATCTGAAAGGTCAAAAAGTCCATTGTAGGACCAAAAATTTAATAATTTGTTTCAGTATTACTTCCAGAAAACCTCTGATAAAAATAAAAAAAAAACTTGCCTAGAGCTCCTTGACACCTGTTCTACAACACTAGTATTATAAGGTATATCAGATGTGTTAAACATTATAAATATGACCTCCAGGGGTGCAGAAATACAAAAATCACTTAAACATAAGCTAGCCTTACAGTATGAGTTCTTCCGGTTCACATGAGAGATGTTCAGATAGTTGGATGGCACTGGGCATGGATAAGGTGGATGGGATAGTGTTGCCAAAAGGTTGGCGAAACTTTATGAAGAAAAACGTAACGAGGTGATTTTTATCAAATTCGTCTACTTTATATAACATTTTTTGTCTAAATCCAAGCTTTATCTTTCTACCATCCCTCCAGTTAATCAGAGCTGATTTCATGGACAGCTTGCTTTGGTTAATTACTGCAGTGTTTTAACTGAATGCCCCAAGGTATTGATGTAATCAACGACCACTTCAAGCCTTGGAATACTAGGAATCTTGGCAGAACTCTGGGGACAGTTTATCAATATCTAAGGTATTCATTTTTTTTAAACTACATAAAGCCTATAGATACATGGATAATGATATGACAGTATTTTAACAGTATGATTAGCTGAATATTTCTTCAAAGCTAAAAGACATTTTCTAATACACAGGCCAGGTACTTTGAAGAACTATTAACATATGCTTTTTATGAGATAAATCTCAAGTGACTACTTTATACAATAATCCTTAGAATTTTAACATAAAATGCAATATTTTATTCTTCACAGCTATTTGGGTCATTGAATTGGGAAATAAGATTCTCACAGTATAGTAAATAGATTCTTAGCCTGGGCATCCAGAAACATAAACTTGTATTTTCAAGTTGACTACCTATGATCTGTGTGACCTTGGCGAGATAGCTTGATCACTGCCAGAAGTTTTTTGCATCCCGTATTTGGGAAAGCAGTTTACTCTGGGTTTGCCTTTCCAGATTCATCTTTCCCCATGCCACCTGCCATCTGTCAAACTCAAGGCCACGGTATAGCAGTTCCATTGCATGAATTGTAGCTGTCTGATCCGGTGATGCTCTCTTAGGTCATAGCACCTGTTTATCAATGGAAAGTTTGGAGGCAGGATCCTGCCACACTCCTCCTCTTCTCCTACTCACATTTTCCTGATTGATTGTAGATGAATGTATCTTTTTAATGCAGTATAGATGTCACTTCCTCCCTGGAACTTTTCCTGACTCTCCTTTTGTTTTCATTCTGAGGTGCTTGCATGTGCTCCCATATCATTAGGGTGAACATAAATATTTTGTTTCCAGTTGTAGCACCAGTTTACATCTGTTTTCTTAGCTGAATTATAAAGAGTGACCACTTTTACTCACAAATATTCCCATTTGTATAATAAATTATACAGTTGCAGTACACAGCTTCCTCTCTTTGTTCCTGTCCTTCCACTGTTAGCTTACATTCTTTTTTTTTTTTTTTGAGACGGAGTCTCTGTTGCCCAGGCTGGAGTGCAGTGGTGCAATCTCGGCTCACTGCAAGCTCCGCCTCCCGGGTTCACGCCATTCTCCTGCCTCAGCCTCCCAAGTAGCTGGGACTACAGGCAGCCACCGTAACAAGCCCGGCTATTTTTTTTTTTATTTTTTAGTAGAGACGGGGTTTCACCTTGTTAGCCAGGATGGTCTCGATCTCCTGACCTCGTGATTTGCCCGCCTTGGCCTCCCAAAGTGCTGGGATTACAGGCGTGAGCCACCACGCCAGGCCTGTTAACTTACATTCTTACTGCCAATTTATATGGCTGTTTTCTCCAGAAGAATGTAAGATTCTTAGCATCAAGTGAACTGTGTCTAACTAACTATCATTAGAACTTTTAGTGTTTAGCTGTTGCGCCTAATCATTTAGGCATGGGAGATATCACTCTTGCTGTTGGAAACTGACAATTTTTAAATTCCATACTCATGCTGGAAACCAAGATTATGATTGTTGATTATATCCCATCAACAAAAAATAATGCATGCAAGCTAATATGTATTTAATTATTTATATGTTATATGCAAACTACAATCTATTAATATAAACATTAGAAAATATATTTATAAAATAAATTCAAAGATATACAATAAAATAAATATACATGTTGGATCTAATTTTTTCCTATACCTCATAGAATCTTATTGGTTCCCTCCTACAGTGTGATATGACCTTTGGACATATGACCAAAGGAGATGTATTAAAAACTCCTTTTGTTATAGAAAAACTTATTCTGAATAAATGATTTGGCAAAGTGTTTATGATTATGCTTGTTATAAGCTTTTGTCTACCCTAACCATAATATTAAGGAAGGGAAAACTAGGACAAAATAGATATAGGAATAGATGTATGAGAGCCCTTGTTACCATAAATAAATTGAAAGTTCTATAAATAATGAATCTAAATACAGTGTTGTCAATATTATTGAACTTTCACACACATACTGCAAGGACTTCTTAGTTCAGCTCTTGAAATTTTTTTCTAAGTGCCTGGAAATCATATTCAATGGAAATAAAGGCATTAATATGACATAAAATTATAACCATCCCTGTCTAAATAAGGGTAACACTTCCTTCGATTTATATGGTGAGTTAATGATAACCAAAACTTTGACATATCTCATTTTTTCTTTACAAAGAACTTCTGAGATAAATAACAGAGGTATCACTATTTGTTTTCCTTTTTGGCAAAAATTATCTTAATCTGTGACATTGCCAAAGTGTCTTTTCATTCTAAATCTAGTATACCATTTCATTAGCCATTTACCTAAACATATTAATTATTAACCCAGTAATTAGTACTAATGTAGTCAAAAATTATTTAAAATAAAAACTCTTAGTTACCACTAGCTACAAGCTATTACCTTAATTCTCTTACATCAATGACATTTTACATTAGTTTCTGATTGATAACTCATTAGCTATTACTATACCTATATTACCATAGTACCAAAGGAAATAAATGATTCTCTTAATTAAGATCTTCAGGGAATTCAGTAGCAGACATTGTTGAAAACCTTTTTCTTTCTTTTGACATTGATGTGGTTTGGCTGTGTTCCCACCCCAGTCTCACCTTGAATTGTAGCTCCCATAATTCTCACGTGTTGTGGGAGGGACTTGGTGGGAGGTAATTAAATCATGGGGGCAGGTATTTCCTATGCTGTTCTTCTGATAGTGAATAAGTCTCACATGATCTGATGGTTTTATAAAGCGGAATTCCCCTTCACACACTGTCTTCCCTGATGCCATGTAAGATGTGACTGTGATCCTCATTCACCTTCAGTCATGATTGTGAGGCCTCCCCAGCCATATGGAACTGTGAGTCAATTAAAACTCTTTCCTTTATAAATTATCCAGTCTCAGGTATGTCTTTATTACCAGCATGAGAACAGACTAATACAGCCATCTTCTCCATTTTCATAGACTTAACTAATCATTATATGTCCTACACACTGAGTGACACCATAAGACATGTTACCAAGGCATGCTAAGAATACCTTGTGTGTTTAAAGGAAGCAGGAAATGGAGAGTGCTATGGTTTGAATATGTTCCCCCAAATTCATGTGTTGGAAATTTAATTCCCAATACAATAGTATTAAGAAGTGAAGCCTAATGGGAGGTGTTTAGGTCATAAGGGGTCCACCCTCATGGATGAATTAATGCAGATTATAAAAGCACTTGAGGCTTCTAGTTCAATCTCTTGCTTCATCTCATGCAATTATCTCTCTTACTCATGTTATGCTTTCTGCCATTTTATGACATAGAAAGAAGACCCTTACCAGATGGCTGTGTCATGTTCTTGGACTTCCCAATTTCTAGAACTATGAGCTAAATAAATGTGTGTTCATTAAACATTACCCAGTCTCATATTTCTGATGCAGCAGAACAAAATGAACTAATATAGCATGAATCATACTTTTTATTTTTTTTGCAAGGTGCTGTAAAGTTTATTTTCATCTTTTTCTCGTGAGTAAAATAAAAGGTTTATTTGTTTCTCATGTACCCAATACAATGGTAGACTCAGTTATACTTTACTGATAATTTGCATCAAAGTTAGGACAGATACTTGTGTTCTGGGAAATTTTTTCTCCAACTTGGTTGAATTATAGATGAGTATCAAAAATTGAGGGTGGTCATCCCCAAATTTAAAGCTTGAGATGTTTTATCTGAAACAAATATTAAATTTATTTAGAGGAGGGAAGAAATGGAATGTGCTATTGTTTGAATATGTCCCCCAAAATTCATGTTTCAAGAGACAAAAATAAAGCCTACTTTAACATAAACTAATTTAAAAAATTATATTGTCTTATGATTCATTAGATTTGTTCATTCTAGCGTCTCAGAAGAAATGTATTAAAAGTCAAGTGTGCTCTAGCAAAACACATATTAACTTTAACACCTTTAAAATTGAATCATATAATAACCAAAAACCTCACTGAAAGTTAAATTTTAAATAATGAATTTGTTAATGTTGGCTAGCCATTCAAATTTCTAGTTCTCATCATTCATCTGTTAAACAAATGTTACATTCTCACAGAAGTTTTTCCTAAACTACCAGTCCATGTTCTCTCCAAATCATGCTCCAACATTTTCTTTTGTAGAACTCATTTCTAATTTAAATTATTCAATTTTCCCTTTATTGACATCATTACCGCCTTAAACTATTCTATTTTTATCTTTGTCCAATTTTATATTGTATCCCTTTACTAGAATATAAACCAGAATGGAGGGAAAAACCTTGACTGTATTTTTCATGACCATAAATTATCTAAGAGGCACCAAACATTACCCGTATGTTTGAGTTGAATAGATATATGAATGAGTAGATGAATGGTTAACAACTATTGCAAATGAAATAGAAGTAATCGAAACAGATGGAATAACCTAGGGTTGGATTTGGGGCAAATTATTCAATCTCTCTGCAATTCAGTAGTCTTGTCTGTAAAATTAGGACAATAAAAATACCTATACCACATATCCAATGAGACCATTAAAGTGTTAATATTTCCATTATAATAACAATGAGTATTTGTGTGTTTTCAAGCTTAAATACTTAAAAGAAAGACACAGTATAGAGTAATTATTAAGAGCATGTCCTGTCAGACTGCCTAGATTCAAATGCTCACTCTACTGCTCAGAATATCTGTGTATCTTGAGCGATGTATTCAATTCACCTACACCTCTACTTTTTGTCTGTAAAACGGGGAAAAAATATTTACTGTCTTATAGTTTTGTGATGATAGAGTTTATTAGTTATATATTAAATTAATTACTTTTAATTATATATGTTAAATATCAATAATTTATTATTAATCTATTATCCAGGACTCATCTAGTATTTATTAGTGGTAGTGTTTTTATTTTTATTATCTCTGTGGACTTTTTGGAGAAAGTAGTGAGTTAAATTTGAATTTGTGGAGATTGTAGTGCTTGTAGAAATCTCAACAGGTGGCCAGGCATGGTGGGTAATGCCTGTAATCCCAGCACTTTGGGAGGCCGAGGCAGGCGGATCACAAGGTCAGGAGTTCGAGACCAGTCTTGCCAATATGGTGAAACACCGTCTCTACTAAAAATACAAAAATTAACCGGGCATGGTGGCATGCACCTTTATTCACATCTACTCGGGAGGCTAAGGCAGAAGAATCCCTTGAACCCGGGAGGCAGAGGTTGCAGCGAGCCGAGATGGCACCACTGCACTCCAGCCTGGGTGACAGAGCGAGGCTCCGTCTCAAAAAAAAAGAAGAAGAAGAAAAAATCTTAATACCTATACTCAGGGAACGGACATTGTTATATGGCTGAATACTCAGGAGAATGGTTTGTATTTTAAATCCTTACTGAAGACAATCTTACCCCATTTGAGCTAATATAACAAAATGCCATAAAGCAGGTTGCTTATAAGCTACATTAAGTTTATTTCTCATAGTTGTGGAGGCTGCAAGTCCAGGTCAAGACACTGACAGACTTAGAGTCTGATAAGGGCCTCCTCTGCAGTCCATAGATGGCACCTCCTAGCTGTGTCCTCATATGATTTGAGACACAAAGTAAGCAGCTCTCTGGGGCCTCTTTTATAAGAGAATCCACTTCATGAGAGTTGCACCCACATCATCTAATCACCTCCCAAAGACCATCACCGCTTAATACTATCACATTGGTGATTAGCCTTGAACATAAGAATTTGAGGGGGCACAAATGTTCAGATCACAACTAATGGCGATAATAAAACTGTAGATTCAAAACATGGGGTGGCTATTAAATTTTCTAAAGCAAGTATGTCCAATGAAAACACAAAATCATGAAGGAATTGAAAGAATAAGAATTTTGAAATGGCAACAAGAATCACACAGGACTAAAATGTCTGAGAGTTAAAAGAAGAAAGGAAGAATAGAATCATAGAGATTAATGAAACAAGTTTAATAAGAGGCAGAGAATTATAGATATGCTAAAGAGAGATCAAGTAACGGACAATTTGAAAAGTCCACTGCCATGGCCAGTAAGGAAGCCAGTATTGTGCTGCAGGTAGAAATCACAATATGAAGAGATGAGTGAGTGGGGTATGAAGATGTAACAATAGCAAAACAGCATAGGAACGTGATGAACAGGAAGATAGTAAGGAAGTGAGGTTTGCTTGAGAACAGTTTTAAAATTTTCTATTATTGAAATGGCACAGACGAGCTCATTTGTAAGCTCATGGGAATTACTCAGTGATGAAATTTTCAAATAATTGACTAAGCATATTTATAAGGAATGTTATCCAAAGTATGATTAAAGGTTTTTACTCTGATAGAACTTATCAAATAAGAAAAGATATCTACTATCTTCTAGAGAAGAGGGAAAGAAATAAGGATGGGAATAAGTATTTTCAGGTATTGGCTAAGGTGGCTAAAAATGTATGCCTTATACCATCTTACCATTACCATATGGCAAAATCAGATGCAGTTTCAGTTTTTGCACTGTTTTCTTGCACCTTTCAGCACTCAGATGTATGATTCTGTATTATATTTCTTTCTGACTTCATTTCTTCTGCTTCCTTCCTTTTGTATCTTCTCAATTTATTTCATTTTATTTTTATCCTTACAAAAAGGTCTTGAGGTAGATTATAGAGATAAATGAAATGCCTCAACATAGCAAATCAGAACAGAATGTAAAGGATAAAATAAAGGGGGGACAGAACTAAGGATTTAAAATGGAGTTTAAGTCAAAATGTATATGTAAAATTTCCATGCAATCACTAAGGCCAAAACCAAATTTTGACATCAAGTTTTCTTGTCACTAATGTGAATGGGAAATCTCTATGTTAAGTAATACGTACTGTTTGTGAAATACAGGCAAATCCTTAGGACAAACACAAATATTTCTAATATGTGGAATCCACTCAGGAATTCTCATAAAACAAATCCTGAATAATGAAATTAAGATAACATTTTAACAGATAGTATTACAGTCTACACACGGATGAATTTAAAACAATTACATTGTTACTTATTGTGAGTAATGACATCATACTGAAACAATGCTCTGAGGAACAAATTGAATACTTCCTATTTATATAGCTCTCTGATTGCATAGCTTAATCCTGAGTAGATTTTTGAATATATAGGAAAAATAGACTGCATAGTTTTCCTAAAAGATTATTTATTGTAGATAATATTTTATTTGATATAATGTGATTAGAAGTTAAAGATCGTAATGATTGGCCTTTCTCTATGTCACAGCTTGCTCTGCAAAAGACCTTATTTATTCTCTACATATTTCTTCACAAAGTCTGACACACTGTTCTACAATGAAATAGCTTAACCTAAAGTTTAGCAGTTTCTTTTACAAAATATTAGCCTGAGAAACACAAAACTAATGTTTATCACAAAAGAAGCTAGCATACCATTTAAATAGAATGTCTGCAATTTGAAAGGGGAGGCTTTGTCTTTAAAATGAAGAAGTGTGAGATAAATCATATTTGAATTCAAAACAAACAGTTCATGTCTATTTTTTAACCTATGATCAAAGATAGGAACTCAGAATGATTACTGAACAGTTTTAAGAATATTACGTGCTTTTGCTAATTTAATCCTCATTATATTGTGATCTTTTTGGAGATTTATAAGCCTCATTGTAATATGGCCAAATTGAGAACAGGACACCAAATAACTTATCCAAAATTACATAGTTTTTAAATCTTGTAACAACAATGAGATTTGAAATTAACCTGACAGTAACTCTGGCTGCAGAATCTATGCTCATAAACACTAAGCAGTATATCTCCTTGTGCAGAGAGCAATAATCTTGCACTGTCTATACTATCTAATGCTCTAAGCAATAGCCATAAGTGGCCATGAGCACTTGAAATGTGGCCATTCAGATTTCAGCTGTGCTGTAAGTGTAAAATACACATCAGATTTTGAATATTTAATACAATAAATAATGTAAAAATGTAAAATATTTCATCAGTGATTTTGACAATGACTACAAGTGGCAATAATATTTGGGATATAGTGAGTTAAATAACATGTTAATAATTTTAAAATTAATTTTACTTGTTTCTTTTTCTCTCTTTTATGATGCACTGATTTTAACATGATAGGTAGGCAGTCAGATTATAGGATCCAAACAAATACTTAACAAATGAATAAATTAATGGTTGATGCATTATAACTACTCTTCTGGATAAAATACCAACACTTTTGCTCAACATAAATGCACCAATATTTTGGCTTTTGTGAGAGTCTGTGTCTGCAGAACAGGAATATTACTTTTTAATTTAAAAATATTTTTAAAAAACAATTTATTGGTTTGATTGACATACAAAACTGTACGTATTTAATCTATACAAATAGAGATAAGTAAACCATTGTCACAATTTACACTGCAAACATATGCATCACCTCTTTTAAGAGGATACTACTAATAAAATAATGTAATAGCATTTTATTGAATGCTTGCTGTGTTCTAACCAATGCTTGCTTGTTCTAACCTTTTCATATGTATTACTTTATTCAATATTCATAATTATATAAAATAGGTATTATTGATAACCTTACTTCAAAAATGAGAGAAGTGGAGCCAACAGAGGTTAAATAAAAATCTGAGGGTCAACTAATTAGTAATTCAGAGTGGAATTCAAACCTAGGTAGGGCTCTGGTAGATGAGGATGAAGATAGTAATAAAGTAATAAACTGGGGGGTAATGATATCCATTTTCTAATGTTCTAATCTCATTTTTTAATTCCTTGGGTAATCTTGGTCAAGGCAAGTAACTATTTTGTGTAACAGTTTGCTCACCAATGAGATGGAAGGCTCTAAATATCTTGTAATATATATGTATTTAAGAACATCAAAGTCTGAAAAAACAATATGAATCCAGCTTTTCTTTCCAGGATTTTATCCCAGCATCCCTTATACAAGTCGTGCACCACAGCCAAAGTGAACTATTTATTGATTATTGAATACATCCAACATGTGTTCTTACACCTCACATATGGTGTCCTCTCTGCCTACATGTATTCTCCTTCATCTCTCACTATGGAGACTGTTTAATTTTCAATGCTTCTATCAACCTTTGTGTCCTCCTTTATTCTTGTTTGATTATTACCTGCACATAACTTCCTTGCCTTCTGAACAATCATTATGTTTTAGGTATATTTTGGAATTTATCTCCCTTCACATAACATTATGGTTATGGTATACTTGACTAATTATTATGCATTTATAAGCTACTTCATGTCAAATATCATGCTTTACTCCTTTGTGTATTTTCTGCATTTTACATTAGTCATAAATGCTCCAATATGATTATCAAGTTTAATAGCATCTTCACCTGACTACTAAGAAATCCAGTGATAATTTCTGTCTCTAGAAAGAGAGAGAGAGAGATACTTTTTCCTTGCTAAAAGAGGTGGCAGTTGAAACTGTTGCAATTCACTGCAACAATTTTGAGAAAAAAATGTAATTACAGAATTTATATCTTCTTTTTCTTTCTAATAGGAAAAAATATTGAGTGCACACATATATTCTCACATTAATACACATCAACTTATTCTTAAGTTAATATCAAGACATTTCCAGTAACTAATTCTAATGCGATAGAAAGTATATATTTGGCAAGTTCATAGGTTCTCTGCTTGTTCAATTATACAATCAAATATTCATTTTATTGGTTTAGTTTTCCATATTAAGATATATAAAATTTTCTGGAAGAAAATTAGATCTATATATTAGATCAAAATGTTGAGCCTTAAAATTATGAAGTGACTCAAAATATAAAATTATTTAGTTGAAGAAAGGAGTCATTTGTAAAATTTAACAGACATGCAACATCATTTTCTATTGACATATTTTCTATGTCAATCTTTTTGAGAGGGTAGGAAGTTCATTCTGGTGTTGATTTTAAGGCATTCTTTTACAATGCCATTAAAAAAAAATACCTAGAAAACAGTTAACCGAAAACACCCGCTATAGGTCAGCACTAAAGTCAAAACCGGTTGGCCTGTGAAGAAGAAAGACTGAGTTTCTGTATTCATGAGCAGGGGTGACAAGAACTCCATGTTAATTCACCATTATTAAAACATCATCAACTTTTAATAATTTGTTAAATGTTATATTAACAATTTCAATGTTCAGATTAACCCCATTATTTTAAGAACAATTTTATAGTTATTATTCTTGTTAACTTTGTCATTTTACAAATAATTTCAACATTATACTCATAAAATCTCTTTCAATGACAAGTACAAATATCATAAAACATAAATGTTCACTCTTTGAAATAATTGTTTGGCCAAACGTGTTGAACATGTAACTTGTCAGAAATGGGCCTGTATAGTTACTTCTATTAATAGATCTACATATAAAGGATAAAGATGCTTTATCAATATGTTGCTACTAGTTTTCTAAGGAATCTAGAATGTATATACACATATATATCTGTATTATATATAATTTAATATATAAAATAAGATGTTTAAATACAAATATTATTATTTAATTTATTAGCTTTATAAATAGATAATACATACATATGTATCTGTGTGTGTATGTATATGCATGAACTGTAGATTATTTCCTAATTTCTTAGAATGTGTTGAAGTGGAAAACAATTTGTATTTTATGCAAAGCTATTAGGATATTCTGTAGACCATTTATATAATATTATGTAACAGGAATTGGAATTTAGAGCAACCATAAAGAAAATAATCTTTATATAACTGGCAATCACAATATTAAAGCATGAAAACCAGGAGAATTTGAGAAAACGCATTGTCCTTTCTTAACTTCATTCCCACTCTATCTACCTTCAAATATAGGGACAGATATCTCCGTGGCAATTCATTTGAAACTTTTGCATTTCAAAATACAGTCTCTGTGAATAAATAAAAGGTGTTGTCTGGTTTAAACTGATAGTAGAATCCGGAATGATATTTCATTCAAGCAAAGTTATTACACATAAAAATAAAATAGTTCCAATAATTCTATCTCACTTATGGAACTAAACTTCTTATAATTATAATATAAAGATATTCTTCACCATTATACTTACATTATGTTTAGCCTCATAATTTACAAATATTTGATATGATTACTGGTGTAGAATTGACAGAGAAATAAATATCTATAGATTTACATATTTTGTACATTAATAGATTTAAAATAGACATACTGTTTTAAGATACCTACATGTGCATGAAATAAAAGTTAAATTGTACTAGAATTCATTTATATTAATATTGGTGCTGAATATTATGAATATATATTTCATCTAATATGGCATACAGATATGTCAATATTTTAAACAAGTTAGCTGTATTTGAAAGGAAGTATGCCATTTAAAAAATTATGTATGTATAAGAGATAGATTACTGTGTGCTCAGATTAATAGGCATCTTTGTTAGTTTTCTTTACATGTCAGTTACACATTTAACTTAAATTCAGACTCCATGAAAATTACATGGTGAAGAATGCATGGAGCACATTATGCTTCTTTCCTTCTAAAATCTCTCACTTGTTTTCTTAGTTTTTCTGTACATCAATAATTCCTTCTAGCTTCCCCTAAGAATCCACACTTTATTGTGTTATTCCTTAATTTTCTTTTATGTGAATTAAATGTTTTATTTAATTCCCTCTGGAACTCTGTAATTATCAAAGCATCCCTGAGCTATAAAATGGAGTTGTACATAAGATAACATTTTCTCCTTCTTTCAACCATTTTTTATGTCTCTGTACGTGCTAATCAAAGTGCTCCTCTTCTTTTAGACAGCCCTACTTTTCCTTAGACACTTAATTTGTCACTGCCACCTATTCAAAACCCTCCCCATACACTGTATCTTCATTGAGTTCTTGAGAAGAACCTACAAATTTGACATGCATAATAGAGAAGATACAGCCTTTGAAACTTGGACATTTTTATTCTTATTTCAACATTCATGACCTCTAACAATTAATCTTTAATGTTTAAGTTAATTTTCCCTGATGTATGAAATCGATTTAAAACCTCATGAAAATTAATTAAATTAACATATTTACACATCTAACAAAGAAGTGTCATCCTTAGGTATACTGGTTCTAGGGCTGGTTCTAGGACCTTTCATGGATACCCACATCCTCGGATGCTCAAGTCCCTGATACCAAATGGTGTAGTATTTACATATGAGTTATGCACATTCTTCTGTATATTTTAAATCATTTCTATATTCCTTATAATTTTAATACTATGTAAATGATTTGTAAATAGTCATTCTACTGCATTGTTTAGGGAATAATAACAAGAAAAAACCTGCACATGTTCAGTACAGACACAGTGTTTTTTTAAAAAACTTTGATTCATGGTTGATTGAATCCATGGGTACTGAGGACTGACTATACTGTCACACAGGAGTCATTTAGTAAGTGGTAGTTTTCTATACATTTTTAAAAAATACCATCCTGTTTTTTCTTCTTATTTCATGATGTATAATTACTCACTAACCTCCAAGTAACCTCCAGAGACCATATTAGATGCTGCCTTTAGAATATAAGGCAGCATACTTGACCTCAAGGATTTATTTTATTTTACTACATAATCTTGTCTAAAACGCTGAAATCTGACTTCTCTCTGTCACCATCTATTGAAAGTTATTTCTCAGAACTTACTATGGTATCTCATTTATTCCACATATTCAATTAGTATCTGTTGAACAGCAGCATAGTATATGCCATCATCATTTTTCTTGACTCTGAAGCATTCGACATTGATCAATATCTCCCCATTTTGAAATTCTCCTCTTGGAAGCTTACTTTATATCAATGTTCTTTTCTTTCTGCTCCTCTGATTTGTATCCTTCTGCCTTGCTGTAATTCATTCTCCCATAACCTATTACAGGTTTTTGTAATCCTATCAACATTTAACCCTCTAATTAATGTCTTAGTTCTCCCCTGACCTCACGCTGAGCTTCAGTCCTACGTTTCTAGTCACCAGCTATATATTTCTATGTCTTACCATCTCAAACTCAATGCAACCTTAAAATAATTCTACAAATGTGGACATAAAGCCTTTGACATAAAACCCATTGAACTATGAATGTCCTGTTATTACTAAAACTAATCTCACAGTCCGTCACCCTTGTCTTGATCTGTGGTGCTTCAGAATTTATATACAGGAGGATTTAGAGAGACTGGCTCAATAACATAGAAGAAAGAATCACAGATTAAGAAATTTTTGTTAAAGTTTTTCATGGAAATCACCTTAAATATTATTTTTAAATGATAAAAAATAACACAAACTTTAAAAATGCTTTATTTTCTACTTTTCTAAAATTATAAAAATATAAATTAAAATTGTATTATTATTAGAGGTATATTTAATATTGTTAATATTTAAGATGGTTTGTAGAGCAGTAATGGATATTATTAGAAGGTTCAAATCTGCCATCCCTCAGCTTACCCTAGAGAACTGTGATAGATACATTTAACTCTTCCTACATTTTTTGTTGTTGTTGTTGTTCTTTCAAACTTTTATTTTAGGATCATGGGGTATACAGGCAGGTTTGTTACATGGATTAATTGCATGTTGCGGGGGTTTGGTGTACAGATTATTTAGTCACCCACTTAAGGATTATAGTACCTGATAAGTACTATAATAGTTTTTCCAATCTCACCCTCCTTCCACTCTCCACACTCAAGTAAACCCCAGTATCCATTGCTCCCTTTTTTTCTGAGTTCATGTGTACTCAATGTTTAGCTCCTGCTTTTAAGTGAGAACATGCAGTATTTGATTTTCTGTTCCTGCATTAACTTGCTTAGGATAATGGCCTCCAGCTCCATGCATGTTGCTGCAAAGAACATGATTTTATTCATTTTATTAACAGCATAGTATGCCATGGTGCATATTTACCACATTTCCTTTATCTAGAGAATCTTGTTGGGCATCTAGATTGATTCTATGGCTTTGCTATTGTAAATTGTGCTGCAATGAATATAATGTGCATGTCTCTCTAGGATAGAATTATTTATATTTCTTTGGGTGTATACCCAGGAATTGGGTTGCTGGGTGAAATAGTAGCTCTACTTTTAAGTTATCTGAGAAATCTCCAAACTGCTTTGCACAGTGGCTGGGCTAATTTACATTCCCAATGGCAGTAGTATAAGGATTCCCTTTTTTCCACAGCCTTACCAGCATCTGTTATTTTCTGACTTTGTAATAATAGCCACTCTGACTGGTGTGAGATGATATCTCATTGTGGTTTTGATGCATTTCTCTGATGATTACTGATGTTGAGCATTTTTTCATGTGCTTGTTGGCCATATGTATGTCTTCTTTTGGGAAGTTTCTGTTCATGTCTTTGTTTATCTTTTAATAGGGCTGTTTATTTTTTGCTTGTTAATTTGTTTAAATTCCTTATAGATTCTGCATATTAGACCTTTGTCAGATGAATAGTTTGCAAATATTTCCCCCATTCTGAAGGTTGTCTGTTTACTCTGTTGATAGTTTCTTTTGCTGTGGAGAAGCTCTTTAGTTTAATTAGGTCACACTTATTTTTGTTGCAGTTACTTTTGAAGTCTTCATCATGAAATTTTTATAGGGCCTATGTCCACAATGATATTTCCTAGATTATCTTCTTTTTTATGATTTTAGGTTTTATATTTAAGTCTTTAACCTACCTTGTGTTGATTTTTGCATATGGTTAAAGAAAGGGCTCCAGTTCTGCATATAACTAGCCTGTTCTCCCAACACAAATTATTGAATAGGGGGTTCCTTCTCCATTGCTTGTTTTTGTCAATTTTGTTTATTTCTGGCTTCTCCAATCTGTACCATTGACTTATGATCTGTTTTTCTACCAGTACTATGATGTTTTAGTTACTGTAGCCTCATAGTATAGTTTAAAGTTGGGTAGTGTGATGCCTCTGGATTTGTTCTTTTTGCTCAGTATTGCTATGGCCATTTGGATTCTTTTTTGGCTCTGTATGAATTTTAGAATAGTTTTTCTAGTTCTGTGAAAAATGTCATTGATAGTTTAATAGGGATAGCATTAAACCTCTAGATTGCTTTGTATAGTATGGTTATTTTAATAACATTAATTATTTCTATTCATGAGCATGTAATGTTTTCCCATTTGTCTGTGTCATCTCTGATTTCTTTCAGCAGTGTTTTGTAACTCTCATTTTAGAGACCTTGCCTCACTGGTTAGCTGTATTCCTATAGTTTATTTTTTTGTATGTGGCTATTTGTTAATGGGATTTCATTCTTGATTTGTCTCTCAGATTGGACATTATTGGTGTATAGAAATGCTACTGATTTTTGTACATTGATTTTTGGTACTGAAACTTTGCCGTAGTTGTTAATCAGATCGAAGAGCTCTTGGGTAGAGACTGTGGGGTTTTCTAGGTATACAATAATATCATATGTGAAGAGAGATAGCTTGACCTCCTCTTTTCTTATTCGGATGCCTTTTACTTTCTCTTGCCTAATTGCTCTGGCTAGAACTTCTAGTACTATGTTGAATAGGAGTGATGAGTGTGGTCATCCTTGTCTTGTTCTGGTTCTCAGGAGAATTTTTCTAGCTTTCGTCCGTTTAGTATAATGTTGGCTGTGGGTTTGCCATCATTGGCTCCTTATTTTTAGATATGTTTCTTAGATCCCTAGTTTTTTGAGGCTTTTTTAACATGAAGGGATGTTGAATTTAATTGAAAGCCTTTTCTGCATCTATTGAAATGATCATGTGGGTTTTAATTGTTTTTACATGGAAATTAAATAAGCTGCTCCCGAATGACGTGGGTAAACAATGAAATTAAGGCAGAAAGATAATTGTTTGAAACTAAGAAAAACAAAAATACAACATATTGAAATCTCTGGAACACAGCTATATCCATGTTAGAAGAAATTTTATAGTGCTAAATGCCCACATGAAAAAGTTAGAAAGATCTCCAGTTAACAATCTACCATCACACCTAGAGGAACTGGAAAAACAAGAGCAAACCCACCCCAAAGCTGCAGAAGAAAATTAATAACCTAATCAGAGCTGAACGGAATGAAATTGAGATGTGAAAAATTATACAAAAGATCAATGACACCAAAAGCTGGTTATTCGAAAGAATAAATAAGATCGATGGCCTGCTAGCTAAGTTAATAAAGAAAAAAATAGAAAATCCAAATAAACACAATCAGAAATGATAAAGGGGACATTACCTCCTACCCTAATTCATTTTAAGAGGCCAGCATCATTGTGATACAAAAACTTAGCTGAGACGCACAAAAAATGAAAGCTTTAAGCCTGTTATTTTCAATTGTTCATGAGACTCGTTCAATTTATTTTACACAATATCTCAAACCTGTCCCTTCCTTTCTATTACCACTGCCAAAAATTACAGTCTTAAGTAAGGGTCTGTAGCCTTACATCCAGAGAATTACAGAAAACTTTTAGCTGATTTATTAGTGCCTCCCCCCCAAAGTTTTTCTCATTCAATCTATCCAATATATTACCTTCAGATGAATCCTTCTAAAGTAGGACATTGATCACGCAAATATTGAGATTGAAAATCCTGTTATCTCTGGTTTGCCTGATGGATAAATTCCAAACATTTTTCAAAATTTGGAACCCTAGATAACCTGGCATTCTTAGTCTCAGTTGCTTTCAACTGCTTATGTACATGAAACCATTAAATCAGCTTACCAAACTCTGTAAATGTACTTTTCACTTCCCCGCTTTCTCACATTTGCTCTTGATGGTTTGTCTTTCCTTATCTCTTAACATCCCCCCTAAAGTGAGGGGAAATTTACATTTTATTTTTCCCAACCAGTCTAGCTGGAACTTTGCCTCACAAACTAGCAACAAGAGAGTCTTTGCCTTTCTGAATTTTGTATATTTCACATAACTTAAGAAACACTGTAAAACATAAGCGTTAAGCTTAAGAATTTGAAGATTCTCTGATTTCTCACTTAGAATTAAAAGGCTGAGTATACAGCCATGTGTTTCTTCATATTGGGCATGTACACACATACACATAAATTGCTTATATAATTTCCATACTTATATATGTGAACATATACATTGACAATTATCCTGTCATCAGATCATCCAATTGCTGTTTCAGAGATTTAAGATGATATTGATATTACTTCTAGAGGCTAAATGTTGTATAATGATTTTAGCATATCATAGATGCTAATCTTAATTGTATTTCTAAATCATAATCTTTCCTTTGTTTCTTCCTCTTAATCTCCATGAAGAAGATTATAGATTTGAAAGGTTAAGTAAGTTAGAATAAAACCATGTTAATCATTACCTTGGCAAAAATTGTGTGAAATTCAGTATAAAGAAAAGCATTACTAATAGCCCTTCTTAAGCAAAGAAAAAGGGATACTCTATATGTGACTGATTCTAACTAAAATTAGGCATTGAATAATAGTTTTTAAAAGACACATGCACACATATGGTTATTGCAGCACTTTTCACAAGAGCAAAGATTTGGAACCAACCCAAATGTCCAACAATGATAGACAGGATTAAGAAAATGTGGCACATATACACCATGGAATACTATGCAGCCATAAAAAATGATGAGTTCATGTCCTTTGTAGGGACATGGATGAAATTGGAAATCATCATTCTCAGTAAACTATTGCAAGAACAAAAAAACAACACTGCATGTTCTCACTCATAGGCGGGAATTGAACAATGAGAACACATGGACACAGGAAGGGGAACATCACACTCTGGGGACTGTTGTGGGGTGGGGGGAGGGCGGAGGGATAGTATTAGGAGATATACCTAATGCTAAATGATGAGTTAATGGGTGCAGCACACCAGCATGGCAAATGTATACATATGTAACAAACCTGCACATTGTGCACATGTACCCTAAAACTTAAAGTATAATAATAATAAAATAAAAAAATAAAAATAATAAATAAATAAATAAATAAATAAAAACATACTGATGACTTTTACAAGTTTAAAATTAGGTAAGGGAGTATGTTCTTTGTCAGGTAAACTATATCAATTACTATTTCCTTAATTGTTACTAAGTTAATGCATTTTAGTTATTTTGCTTATTATTTTTCATGTAATTTTACTCCAGGAGTTACCCACATTACATAATATCAAATATTTTATACAAAATATTATTTTTAAAATTTATCATTTTAAATGATAAAATACATTAAATTAAATTACAGTAATACTTAGTCTCAATAAAATATGTTACTATAATTGATGTTATATAATTTTCTGGTCTTTCTCAAATTTGTATAATTACATTAATTTTTAATATACTAAGGCTATGAGAAACTAAATTGAAATTTTTGAAATGCATTGAGTACTTCAATATTGAGTTGCTTTTCAAGAAATAATTTTAATTTTTATTATAATGAACTAATTCAATAAATTATCTTTTATTTTCATGATCAAATAATCTTTATTATTTAACCATTGCCATCAACCTAATGAAACACCTGGATAAATACTTTTTTTATTAGAAGAAGAAAGGAAGAAAAGAAGGAAGAAACAAAGAAGCAAAGGAAGAAAGAAATCAAGAAAGCAACCAAAAAATAAACAAAAAAATTGTCTTTCCTCAGATCTATGTTAATGAAAACCAAGTAGCCAATTTGCATGTCTATTTTACAATGGCAATAACTAATTTTCTCTACCAATTCTTCCAAATGAGTAAAACTGATTGAATTTTTCCTAAATTAATAAAATATCTGGTTCTTCTAAAAGTATAAATTTTTTTATGCACTGATTGTCATCTCTATTAAATTTATATTATTTTCTGACTTGTTTTTATAAACAACTGTCTTCCTCAACTTTAAATACCATTTTGATAGTAGTGATTATATGATAAGGTTTAATGAATATTGTTGCTCATCGATTTCAACATTCAAATAATTTTTAAGATTTCCAATTTGGGATAACTTCAGCAGCTGATATGCTCTCAGGTTGTGTATAAATATATTTAATCAAAGAAATGAGTCCTTGAAGCATTTATTTTTTAAAGATATCCATTATGATTTAATGTGAACCCTTCATTTTATTTTGTATTTTTCTTCAGATACTGTCAAAATACAATAAAAATATAGTAAAAAAATAAGCCAGACTGATGCTTTCAATTGCTATACTGTTTATATTGAAGAGTTCTAATTCACATATCCTCTTCATTTTTTTACTTGCCTTAATAGACTTTTTAAATTTTTGGTATTATTATCAGGCACTAGGATGGGAGATTAAAGATTTGCCTTCAAAGAGCTCATCCTTTAATAGAGGAACAGAGTAATTAAAAATATGTTAACTGTTCAAGGTACTGTGGAGAAGCATTGAAAATTATATGTAGCCTTGATGGCATGATCAAACTTGATTATTAGGTAGATTACTATTGCAGCAGTGTCCAAAATAGACTAGATATCAGAAAATTTGAGAAAACTAACTCAGAGTATGATAAAGCAATTCTCACAAATAACAACAGGCACTTGAACTGAGGACGATCTAGAAATACTTTGTATTGAATTGATTAGGGAATTAGTAAGAAAATGCAATTTAAAAAATTAGTGACAGGTTTGAATGTGAAGGTAATAAAAGGAGAACTTCCAGATTTTTGGCTAAGACAATGGTCATTCAACTTCATAATAAATGCAACAAAATATACAAATTTCTTCATTTTGAGAGAAAATGATGAAATTGCTTTTGTACATTTTAATTTATTTTGGTTGCAGTATATGCAAGTGCAGATATGCTGAAAAAAATTAAATGCAGCAATGTATATATCAGGAAAGAAGTTTAGATTTATAAAAACAAGATTTAGAAATTCCAATTTAGTCACATTTAAACTTGTAGCTTTCTTGAGCTATGGTACTTAACCTCATCATGCTTCAGTTTCTTCGTTTATATACTAGTAACATTGTGGAGATAATATATTAATTTTATTAATACAAGTAAAGAGCTTAAAATAGTTCTCAAAATGTATGTATTCAATGAATATTAGCTAAAACAATGGAGACAGTGATGTCTCTATTTACAAATTTTTGGGGTGAAATTTGGTTCTTATAAAGTTGTTCTGGAATTAGACGGTTTTGAAGGAATATGCAGCAGCTTGTTAAGAGGAAACAGAAAAAATATCATAAATTTAGGTATTCTGCAAAAAGGCTAGGTCCTGGGCTCAGCTGATGGGAGAAAGTGATGCAGTAGTAGGGGTAAATATCTACAATTTGTTCAAAGTCATTCACCAAGTGAACTGAAGTCCAAATATAGCCCATGTGATTCAACATCTATTCCAATGTACTTTAAAAAATTGGTTATTCACTAAACCAACTGTCTAACCTCATGAACCAGGGCAGATTTATGGAAACTAAATAGTTCTGGACTCTACTTTGTTTTATTCACTTATACTTACATCTTATGCCAATTCCACACTATCTTGATTATGGTACTTTTAGAGATGCCTAGTTTCCATTTTCCTAAAATACAGAAAAAATAAGCAAATTTCCTCATATGTAATCCATCCAACGTAAGTTCTATCTAAAAATTATATATATAGTAGAACCCAACTCATCATTGACTTAAATAGTACTTTTTATTTTTGCCCGCATACATGAACAGAAACATGTGGTCACAAGAAATAATTCTGGAATTTTCCGATTTTACTGTTTATGTAAGATATCAATGTCACCAGGTGACAGGAAAAGGTGACCAATAGATGGGAAACAAAATATAAATTATGTTTATCTCTCAATCAGTATTTAATTCATGTATTTTTAGCACTTAATATGTCACACATGGCTTTAGGGAATTTGCAGAGAATAGGCAGATAATGTCCCTGGTACATAGACGATAACTTCCAGTAGTAGAGACAGATAACAAATACATGAATAAATGTAGTTAATTGCAATAGTAATAAATGTTGTAAAAAATTTAAAGTGGGTCATGTGCAGTGGTTCACACATGTAATCCCAGCACTTTGGGAAGCAGAGAAGGGCAGACTGGTTGAGCCCAGGAGTTCAATACCAGCCTGAGCAACATGGTGAGACCCTGTCTCTACAAAATATATATGTGTGTGTGTGTATATATATACACATATATACATATATACATATACATATATGTATATATGTATATGTATATATGTATATATGTATATGTACATATGTACATATGTATATATATATGTATATATGTACATATGCATATATGTACATATGTATATGTGTATATGCGTATATGTACATATGTATATGTGTATATGTGTATATGTACATATGTACATATGCATATGTACATATGCATATATGTATATACGTATATACATATATGTATATATGTGTATATATGTATATATGTATATATATGTGTATATATGTATATGTATGTGTATATATATACACCAAAATTAGCCAGACATGATGGCGTGTGCCTGTGTCTCAGGTACTTGAGAGGCTGAGGTGGGAGGATCTCTTGAACTTGGTTGATGGAGGTTACAGTGAGTCAAGATTGTGCCACTGCATTCCAGCACAGGCGACGGAGTGAGACCCTGTCAAAAAATTAATTAATTAAAAGTGGGCACTGTATAAGGTAAGGACTCTAAGAAGAACAAATTTAAGTAAAACAGTTAGAGAAATCTAGCAAAACAAAGCTTGTGAGTTTGCTGAACATTGGATTGATTTGAAGAACATAAACTTTACACACCTCCAGAATAGTAAAAGATGGTGAATGCAGAAGGAAATTAGTTTGCAAATGTGGCCAGAGATCAAGAAGGACCTATTAGTCTCTGGTAAGTAATCTGAGCTTCTGTTTGTTTGTTAGTTCACTGGGAAATCTTGGGAAGGTTACAAGAAAATAAATTATGGAAAATTAGAGTTCTTGCTATTTAACAGACCGCCCCAAGCTTTTTGGCATAAAACAGTATTTTCTTTGGCTCACCAATCTGCGGTTTGGTGAAATGAAGGCTTATCTTTGCTTCATCACATCATCTGCATCAGCTCAACTGGGAGCTGGAAGATTCCACTTGAAAAAGAAATCTGTCTTCCATGGGTGCAAATGCAGTTGACTAGAAACTCAGCTGGTGCTGAGGGGCAGAAGCCTCTGTTCCTTTCCATGTGAACTTCCTCAGAAAGGCTTCTCTGCTGCACTCTCTGGGCTTGACGACGAGGTAGCTGGACATAAGGTGAGCCTCACAGGAGACAGAAAGTGGAAACTAGCAGTTTCTTTTATACTTGTTCTGGGAACTGGCGCATCATTTTTATCGGACACTATTGATTATGTGTACAGAGTCCAGATTTCAGGGAGAGGCATAGACTGTGTTTCTCAATGGAAGAAATATTGAATAATTTTGGGAACACACTCTCTTCTGACCACCAATTATTTACATTTCTCCCACATTCAATATATAGTCACACCAAGAAACCCCAGGATTTTTGTGCCATTACAGCATCAGGAAGAAAATCAACGACTTAGATCTCATCATCTAAATTATGTATATATATATGGATGATGCCCTTTAGTTGCTGTTCCTTGGGTATGTCTCCTTGAGTACAGTTCTCCTTTGAAATAAAGCTATAGGAAATAAAGAGGCAAGCTCTCTTCCCTCAACATACCCAAAATTTATTGGTTGGACAGACATAGGCTAATTACAATTGTCATTGAAGGGGGTGAGTAAAAAGAAGCCCAGTCCCTTATCCATAGTAATCTTTAAATCCAGCTAAAAAATATTGCTAAATATTTAAAGGCCAGGTGCAGTGGCTCGCGCCTGTAATCCCAGCACTTTGGGAGGCAGAGGCAGGTGGATCACAAAGTCAGGAGTTCGAGACCAGCCTGGCCAATCTGGTGACACCCCGTCTCTACTAAAATACAAAAATTAACTGGGCGTGGTGGCACGCGCCTGTAAACCCAGCTACTCGGGAGGCTGAGGCAGAAGAATTGCTTGAACACGGGAGGTGGAGGTTGCAGTGAGCAGAGATCATGCCACTGCACTCCAGCCTGGACGACAGAGCAGACGCAGATTCCATCGTGCTCTCTCTCTCTATATATATATATATGTGTGTGTATATATATATATGTGTGTATATATATATGTGTATATATATATACGACACATATATACGTATATATATACGTATATATATGGCTAGTTTATTATTAATTTTTATCTCTCTCTATATATACATATATGTGTGTATGTATTTGTGTGTGTGTGTGTGTATATATATATATATATGGCTCGCTGTCTCTCTCCATATATATGTATATATATATATGGCTAGTTTATTGACTGGGTCACAGTGTTGCTTTCCAAGGGTTATTTTTAATGGCTTATAGTGTCCTTCTTTTGGATCTTTGTTCTACCTTCTGAAACATATTTTATTTTCCATAAAATGTAGCTTCTGTTCGCTCCCGAGTAGTTTTCTCACCACAAAAGTTTAGGAGTTTAAATGCCTATTTTCATTTTGTGCTGTCTTTGTTTCTTTCAGTCTAATTTGGCAGGGCTTTCACCAGAATCATTTATAGGCATTCTTTGAGTTTTATTGCTGCTCACTCAATTAGGTAGAAGCCACAACCAGAAATCTCATTGAGGTAAGCTTTACTAGAACTTGAGATCATTGTAAGGCTACTATGGGACAATAACAGCTAATTGAACTTGGGGCTCATCCTGCACTGGCAGTCCGGTATAGCTGGAGCTGGAACAGCAGGTGAACTGGGGCTGGCCATATCACCATTCTTATAGTCTCAAGGTCTTCTCATTGTGGTCTCTTCATGTGGGCTAATTTGGGCTTTGTCACATCATGGTGGCTGGGTGTCAAGAGTGAGTATCCCAACAGAACCATGTCCAGCTTGATGACCTAGCTTTAGAAGTCACATAGCATAAGACATAGACATAAGAGCCCCAGGATTAAGGAGAAGGCAACACAGACCCTCACCTCTTGTTAGGAGAATTGTCAAGGTCATATTGTAAGTGAAAGTACAATAGAACATCATATTATGGTCATTTTTAAGAAAATACAGTCTTCCACAGTTAGAATTTAGACTAAACTACTATAACAAAGTAATCAAATATGTAATCATTTTACAAAGTTTTATATATATATATTTGTATATATGTATACATATATATTTGTTGTTGTTGTTTGTTCTCATTGCAAGAGTCCAGACATACATAGGCCTCATCTGGTACCGAGGCTCCAAAGAATGGCAATTCCCAAAAGATGGCTTTCATTTCTGGTCAACTGTAGGAAATAATACTTCCCTGCCAATGAGTAAAGACCAAGGGAGTATATGTCATGTTTGTTTTAATTGCATCCTGAAGTAGCAGACATTACCTCGCTCCCTTCTAATTGGACAATACTAGTCACATGTAGTCATATGTTATAATAACCTGCAATAAAAGATGGAGTGCTTAGTCTTTAGCTGGGAAACCATGTGTCTAACACAAACCTAGTGGTTCTATCAACAACAAAGGTAAAATGAATGTCATTGGAAAACTAGCGGTTTCTGCTACAAGTGGCATAATCTAATCATTGTTTCAAATTATATATGTAGTAGTGTTTGGAGAATAAACTGGGAAGTGATAAGAGTAGAGGTAGATCCTATGTTAGGAGGCAATTACAGTGGCCTAAGAAATATTTGGTGTTGGCTTGGGCAAGATAGTAACTGTAGAGCTTGGACTTAGATTTTTGGATTGACTAACTAGGTATATAGTGGTATCATTACTGAAAAAGAGAAAAAGTTTTTTTATAGGGTGGAATTGAAATATATACTTTCATTTTCTTATATGTTAATATTCTGATTTTTTTGTGACAACTAAGTCAAAATGGCAAGTTGAAAGTTAGCTAAATTCATCTAGAACTCACAGGAAAAGTCATGGGCAGAATTTTTAATTTGGGGTCAATAGTATGGAAATGCTCTCTGTTGAAATATCTAAACTACAAACTTGCTTTGGGAAACTCAAGATATCAGAAAATAACTGAAGAAGAAAATGATGCAGAGAAGTGAGGAGCAGTAATGTTGCTGTTTGTTAAAAGGCTAAAGGAAGTCATCCGGGAGGCAGAAACCCCAAAAAGATGAAAGAGAAAAAGAAGACTGATACTGTTAAGCTTCTCTTTTTCTTTTCCTAGATATTTAGTTGTGCTCATTAGGGTAAGTAATTCAAGGATATAATTTGGTTAAGTTTCTAGAAAGTTCTTTTAAAATTTATTCTCTGTTTTGTGGTTTTGTGCTTCTGTCTTTCTGCTTAGTAAATATATCTTACTAAGTATATATAGTAAATATATCTTGCTCAGAAGCAATTACACGTATTACCCAATAGAGGATCTCCCTGTTTTTTCTCTCCCATGGTATCTAGTTATTTATCTTATAATATTTAATACAATTTAAAATTTTGTCCTACTTTGTACATTTTTTGTGCAAAATAACCTATCTTATCTAGGATTCAACATCGTAGAGCATAGAATTTGCACTTTGCATAAAACTGGAACTTTTCAAAAGTGTGATTAATGACCATTGGACGTGTAATTTGGAGTTCCATCTACAAACACATTACTGACTATATAATTAACAACAAAGAAGGGACCCTACTCAAAGAAGGTTGGGAGCATGTGACTCAGTTTTAGACTGAGTTGGGGAAGCATTGATTTTCCCTTTTGTCTTTGTAGAGTTTTTTCTTGGAGACAGCTCTTTTTGCTGTCTCTTCACCATTAGAGTCATAGTATTTGGAGAGCCATGATTAAAGGAAAGAACTGTGGAAAATGGGCCAAGAAACCCATTAGTGAAGCTTTTAGTGTTGTTCTAAAGCTTGCCAGTGGTCTAGGCGAAAGGAGTTCTGAAAGCTTTATATAATAGACTAACCCAACTCATGAATCCACTAGGGCTTGGACAAAAGCCATAGCTAGAATTGGAATGTGAACACTACTTCTCTGTATCCTCTGGCTATCCCCCTTTTGATTTTATGGCTCTAGAAAATGGGTGGTTGAGGATTCAGATATTCTATCTAGAAATCAAATATAATTTCAGTGGTGAAATAATATGCAAAAGTGAAAGTTGCAACAAGCCTAAAAAATAAGGACTTTTATTCACAACATCTAGATATCTTAACAGAGTCTAATATAAATTTTGTGATATGTGTGAGGTCACAAGACTAGTAAGTAAAAGAACAGGAATTAGATTCCAGATCTGTTGTAATACAAGAATATGCACTCTCCATATTATATCAATTTGCTTACCTAGTAAATAAAAATAGCATTCACAAAAGAGAGCCTCCTTTGTTATCCTGAAATTTTTACAATTTTACTGGGTTTGAGAGAAAGGAGCATTCCCTGAGAAATCAGACCTGTGGGAGAAACTTATTTGCAACAGATAGATTTAGATAAGAATAGGAGAGAAAGATGGATTTTCAAGGTGAGAGAGATATAAAAGGGCAAGTTAAGGCTTATAGTACCAGATGAGTGCAACTTGTTCTTCACCTGCCCCTGCAGACAAGTAATAGGTCGTGACTGAGTCAAGAGTACAATAGCCACACACTGAATTACTTTAAATGTAATTATCTTTCTTTCATGTTGTTATAACGTTGTTGCCAAAACTATGCATTTTAATAATTAATAAACAACATGAACTCAATTTTTTCATAGAATGACTTGATATAAGATCAGGATTATTACAGCCCTATTTTTCCCCTCTGAGGAAATATTGTAATAAATGTTCTTCTGAAGTTATATTTTACAATACTTCTGAATCCATCTCTCACAAATTAAAAAGATACACATGCATATTATTATGAAAATAAAAGCTTGGATTCTGGTAGACTTATTTGTTTTTAGACATTTGTTTCATTTTCAGACTTATCAAGATTTATGAGCTTCTTACTCCTTACGTGAACTTTATACCTCTCTTCACAAATCAATTGTATGAAGAACAGGATTCACTGCAACCTGCCTAAGTGTAATAAAATCAACCAAAAGAAAGCCAAAATTTCTCTTTTGCAAAATATGAATAATGTTACAGAAGAGAAAAACATTCGTCCTAGCTCTCCTTTTTACAAATTCCCCTAAAAGAATTTATGACTCAAGTGAATGACTAGTCTAGTGGGATGCAGTTTTCTAGGCTAAGATGTAAAATATCCTAAGAACATTTATTACTGCTTCACTGTACTTGAACCTTTTTCAAGATAATGACCTGAAAATCAGAGATATGTTGGAAAAAATGTGACTATTAAATTAAGAAGATAATACAAAACAAGATCAAGATATTGGAATTATCATTTATTTGTTGTCTGATCTACATTATATTCTGTGAGAATTTCTGAGTAGATTTTCACTAAATATACATCAACATCAACAATGACATTAAACTGAAAATGATATTCATTTGGTTGAGCTGTTTTGTAACCAAGTTTTTCAGAATAATTGTATTGGCCAAATACATTAGCAATTTGTTCGTCTGTATCTTTATTTTTGCTAGAGAGACAAAACCATGAAACAAATGAAAAAGTATTAAAACATTAAGAAAACTTTAATATATTTCCCTAAAATACTTTGAAATAAATATTAAAAATCTATAAAAATATATCTAATAAGCAGTTATAAAAGTATTGTTTAAACTAAGAAGTCCAGGTAATTTAAATTCAATTTTATTTTATCTACAAAGTGAACTTTTTTACACATTTTATTTCCATATGAATTATTTATAATTAATTTCCTTGTTTTTATATTTATTTTTGGATTTAGATGAACAGCTCTTATTTTTAAACATATACATGATTTTTCTTCAATTCACAGTATAGACAAATGAATATTTTTAGCCCATACGTCAAATAAAAGATTAATAATTTAGACATATCAGCTGTAAATTCATAAGAACCATATGGATGTCCAAGTGGAAGTGGAGGAGGTGATTAAGACAGGAAAAAGGCAACCATGAATGAAGACACACAGATCCTCAACCTTTAAAACAGTAAGACACAGTTTTTCACTTATATTAGCCCTTAAAAAACATAAGATCCACTGTTGAAATGGTGCATATTCCAAGAACTGTTGATGGAAATCAAATATATTTTGATGGGAAGAATTAACATAGATAACTGTGTATAATTTTCTTTCAGTGTACACTTAAATTACCTAAACAATTAAACCCTTATTTTCTTATTCTTTTAAGTGTTAGTAGTAAAGTCTACTTACTTAATACGGCTAGAGCATGAAGTAAGAAAACCAGGCATATCATATTCTTTGTGTAATGCCTACGTATTGCAACTTGCATATTTGATAGCCACTACGCTAATTTCCATTTATGACTATGTCTGTATTTTCTAGAAAGTTGTTTTGTAACCTTAATTAAGAAATGCAAAAATGTTCAGACCTTTTGTGCAGCAATTTTACTAGTAGGAAATTATCCTAAGGAAACAATCACTTACACACACATACACACTCACATACACACACACTCACATGCACACATCTATACTATAAAATTTTATTATGAAATTATTGTAAGTTTATAAAAATATTTACCAATAGAATAATATTAAGTAACTCATGGATTTTTTATTAAAACTAATTTTGGTATTTTTTAAAGGACTAAAGATATTTTGGTACAAATTTCAGGGAAAATAGGATGCTAGCCCTTGAGAACATGCTGATCTTGCTCCTTGGCTAACTACACCATTCACCTTACTTTGGCTAGGGAGGCATTTGCAGAGCTCTCCTTCTGACATTTTTGTCTAGAGGAGGCATTGTTGTCCCCCTTACTCTCAAAAGTTTCACGTGTGTTAAGGAAACTTTTTAAGTGTCTTTCCTTTTTGAAATGAGCAAGTGGTAGGTATATAGATACTTAATTATTTTTATCTTATTTATTCAAATATTTTATTTTCCTTTTATCTTTTTTACTATAGGCATGGACATTCTATTACACATTCAGAAAAGTACAGAGTGTAATAAACTCTATACCCAAGTCTATATTCAAAACCTGTTTCTATTTTTCTATATTTGCATCACTAGGTATATGTTCTTTTTAAAGTAAATTATAGATACTTTGATACTTCATTCTAAATATTTCAAGCATATATCTCCAAAAATTAATATTCTCAAATTTTGCTACAGTGCTATTATTACAGCTAAAATAATTGAGACAAATCACGTAATATTACAAAATACCCACAAATTCTGTATTTGAGCATATTCAGATATTCTAAAAGTGTATTTATAGCTGATTTGCTCACACCTGGAGTCAATCAAGAATCACACATTGTATTTGGTTGTGTTGGTTCTTAAATCTCTGTTAATCTACAATAGACCCAACTATATTTTTCTTTACTTTTATGACATAGAAAGTCTATTGCCAGTGGTTGTCCATTTTCAGATTTGTAATATAGAATTGGTTTGTTTTCATTCTCTGAAGCATATTATATCATTACATTACACAACAACTTCCTGACTTTATTCAATAAGTACATACTGAATTATGAGTGTATGTCAGCCAGAGAACATACAGCTATGACAGAAAAAAAAAAAAAAGAAAGATCTGTCTTTCTTTTTGCTCTAAATATTTTTTTCTCTTTCCTTTAGGATGCAACTGACTCACTTAAAATAGTTGTGTGGATATAGAACTTTTATCAACTACTATTTACTAAATTATATGGGTGTGTTTTTCCTCATCTTAGAATAGCATATCAATAGATGCTATAAAAACATAAGAGGTACGTTTGTAAAACGTTGAATTCGGTTCCAAATATCTCAAAATTCTTCCCTAAAGAACACTTTTTGATCGAGATTAAGACATAGGAATCTAAGTTCATCAACCAAAGATGGGTGCCTGACTGCTCATCAACTAATTTTATATGACTCAAAGAATAGGAATTCAGAAGATCTGTGTCCAGCTTTGTCATGGGTAAATAAGGAAGGCACCCATAAATCTTATGTAAGTCATAGGAAGAAGTGTGGTTCTTTGCAGTGAACCATTTCCTGGAAGACACAAGACTGGGGGGATTTTTTAACCTTGGCTGTTTTCCAGGAGCACAGGTTTCTGGTAAAATTCAACATTGTCAGGAGCAGCCAGAGTGATAAGATAACTTATACACAAGACAATCCCTAATAACTTATACACAAGACGATCCCTAATGCAAATGGCGCCTGTGTCTGGAAGAAGCAGTGACACCTTAATAAAACTAAACTTTTGCCTTAATAATATGGTGCTTTCCAGTAGAGGCAATAGCAGAGCCCAGGAGAGAAAGTACTGCCAGAAGCTAAAGTGTAGATCAAGCACATAATGCCTGAGGTAGTAGTTTCTTGAACTTATTTGTGAGCACATGCAAAAAGTCTCCTGAGTTAAAAACCACAACAACAACAACAACAACAACAACAACAACAACAACAACAACAGGGAGGACATTTGCAAAAGTACAGAGTCTCTGCAGAGCTTCTGAAAACAAGAGCCAGTAAAAATGTGATGTAGTAATGTTATTACCACACATGTGAATTCGTTTTTACATAGTTTTGATGACTTGTGGAAGTTTACGTTACAGTCACATAGAAAAGTATTTACCCCTTACCTTGAAGCACCCTGAGTTTGAGATCAAGAAAAAAAAGATACTAAATGTTTCATCTTGGCATGCCTTGAGGCATAATAGTAAGATAGATATAATAGTATCCATTAATGGCAGAATTCCATCATTTTATAGATATGACTGTCTATGTTATGGTATGTTTTGTAATAAACATGTTTTGTTTTAGAAAAGGAAAACACCAGAAATATTTGAGATGTCTGAAAGAGTGAAGTTTTCCTAGTGCTGTGAGGAGATTACTAAGAAAAAATGGCATTACTAATTTTATTTGATTAAAATAAGAACTCAATAATAGATGACAAACTTCAGGCTAGTTTTAGGAACAATAGTTCTTTGTTTGTCTTTGTTTTGTTTAGTTTCGAAGACAGGGTCTCACTCTGTTGCCCAGGCTACAGTGCAGTGGCATGATCATGGCTCACTGCAGCCCAGCCTTGGCCTCCTAAGCTCAAGTGATCCTCCCAACACAGCCTCCCATGTTGCTGGGACTACAGGCACACATCACTACTCCTGACTGATTTTTTTTCTTTTTTTAATGTTTGTAAAGACAGGGTTTCACCATTTTGCCCAGGCTGATCTAAAACTCCTGAGCTCAAGTGATCCTTCTGCCTCAGCCTCCTAAAATGGTGGGATTACGAATATGAGTCACCATGCCCAGATGAGACTTAACTTTCTAAGTAAATTAGACATAATTAAGAATCAGTAATATAAACATTTTAAGCCTCCATTTGTAACCAGGTCCCTTTTAGCATTTTGACAGAAGTTCTGTATCTTCTACTTCAATGCTTAAATTTACTTTTCCTCAGGCACCTGCATTCAACATTAATTTTAAAAAGATCCTGTCAAGTACTACTCTTGAGCTTTTGTTTAATTATTCTTATTACAATACTTCCAGAAACTACCATGAAGGAATTTACATAATTTATATTCATACACTGAAAATAAAATAGAGACTTTGCTGAAGTAATTTCTACTCTCTACTGAAAATAGAGTTTTCAGCTATATTACAAGATAAATTAAATTGTGTCGTAAAGGTCTGGGTGCAAAACTATAATTTTACCATTTTTTTTCTGGAAAATATGGGTTCGAGTTTCTAATTCATAAACTTAAAAATGTTCTGTGGTGAAATTAAAAAGTTTCTTGAAAAGTACTTGTATGAAAACTAGTTTTTCTCCGTGTCTACTACGTAGTGTTTCTCAAACTTGCTACTACGGATGCGAGAAGGTTTTTGAAAGTATTGCTTTTTTACGTTCCACAAGTTCTCTACTAAAATTTTTATTTTAGTTTTATCTTTCTATTTTGATAATAATTTGACAATAACTTTATATAAGCATATTCTTTATCAGATACAATACAGATCTGTTATTTCAGTGCCATGGCTGCCTTTGGGTTTGTGATATTTTTGGCTCCAAGTTGTATGATGAGAAGCTAATGAACAAATGAGACAGAGAAGCTACATATGCAATACATTTGTCCCAAGTGAAGCCCAAATTACACGCCAATGACACTATGGAAACAAAAGTTTGGTAGCATTTTAACGTGAGTAAAATAAGAAATCAAGTAATTTCATGGCTTAGGGTTGACTAGGCCTGTGAAACTCAACAGAAAACTTTATCACAACAATCATATCATATTTTAATTGAGGTTGGAAATTTACTGTTAACAACACATGTTCTATTATATCAAATTTATGTTGTTAATTTTAATTTTATGGGTTTATAATTTGCTTGTGCTTAGCTTATAAATTCTCTTTGGCTTTATATTCATAAATTCAAAGAATAAATTAGAGTTCATCCCAAGATTTATGTTTTTAAGTATTTAATTAATATCATAATGTAATTTAAGCTGATACTTGGATCAGCTGGAATTCTTTTTAATGTCAAAAATGTCCATAAGTTCATCAAGTTGAGATATATGTTCATTGAATCATATATCTTTTTTCCCTTTTACAAGTGCAAGATAAAGGAAGAAAAGAAAAATATCTATTAAATTAGAAGAATTATTTCCAAGTATGTAGTTCAAACTACTTGTTTAACATTGTCATTCTTTCAATCAACACATTTTTAGGAGCTCCCGTTATCCTAATATTACTTACCTCTCAATAAATTTGTTAGAACTTGAGAACAGAAAACAACAACAACAACAAACAACACATACACTGAAGGAAAAAAGAAAATATTATTTTAAGGCCAAATATGATAGTGCATCAAATAAGTAAGTAATTTCTTCTCAAACAGGAATTATATGCTACTCTTGGAAATTTTTTCAATGAAGACATCACCACAGAGAAATGAATTTACGAGTTTCAATTATTTCATTTGTTGCCATGACAGCACTATAGACAGTTTCCCTTTTCTGTTTTTTTTTTAAATTTTTTAACATAATATTTATTCAACCTGCAATGCTTATTAAATCAAGTATTTTGCCATGTGATGGAGGTATAAAATGGAACACGCCATCACTATTCTAAAGGATTTTGCTCTTTGGGGACCGGGGAGAATCTTATATTAAGTATCAAGGCTTGAATTGATTATATCAAATGCTCCTAAAGTTGGTTAAATTGTTAAATCTCTGCTTATTATTTTCAATTATTTAATAATTTGTGGTGTTTCAGAATTTTTTATATGTATTTATTTTTACTGCATTTTAGGGTGTGGTTAAGAGAAAAAAAAATTGCCATTAAGGAATCAGCAAATAGGATGTCCGAAGTGAGGATATAGCACCTATCTCTGAGATCAAAGTCATCTGACCAAAAATGATGCCTCTGAGACTATAACAAAGGAATGAATAATGAAATATAAGAATGAGGATTCTGCACTAAGTCTATGGGGAAGAAAACAATGGTAAGAGCAAAAGGATCAACATCAGCAACTCCTGTTTCCATCGATTTGTTTATAAGATGCCGTCTACATGAGTCCAAAATCTCCCAGCCTTTTTCTCCCCTGTCAAGCTTCCCTGTCTCTAAAGGAGATCTTACTCTTCCTGCACAGAAAGAAATAATAATATATCACTGAAATATTATTATTACATTTAAAGTTACTTACACTCTTTCCCATTCCTATAATTTCCTAGTTGGAAGCCCTCGCACTTGGGAAATTATTTAATGTGATTTTTTTCTTCCTGACATATAAATTGTCACATCACCTTAAATGTTGAGACTTCAGGTTGGGAAGTGGGTGGATAATATTCTTGAGGAAGCTGCCTTCCTTTTATAGATAATGTTACCTCCTTGTAAAGGTTGCTTTCTATGCAAAAGGTTGCTTTCTATGTATTATTCTACTTTTTTTCTAAGAATATACCATATAATGAAAACTGTACAGGCTTGACATCCTATTACTAAGATTATAATTGTTGAGGTCTTCAATAGAATTTCAAGTCAAATATGTTGTGTTATATGCCTATTTATATTTCACTCTTTGATTCACCTAGTTAGGATCTCAGAATTGAACTTTAATTGCAGATTTATTACTTTTTTACTCTCTTTATGTATTAATTTAAAATTTACTTTTTCCTACCTTCATCTTGGTTTGAGAAGGTTATTTCCCTTTCATTTGATTTCTTTGTTTTAATTTACATGTGCATATTTATTACCTGTATATAAGCAAAATTTATAGAAGAGGATAGTACGAGTTAATAAATAAATATATTATCAGGATATTTTATTTATATTTAATATATGTTGTAATTAAAATGCACTGTTTAGCTGAACTGTGCCTCCTGGAAACTGTAGCATTTAAAGATAGCACTACGTGAAATATAAAATTATGGTTTTTTTCTCTGTGTCTATGATTTATTGAAGTAATGTTCTTCAGGAAAATTTTTTTAATTTTCAAATTTATAATTGACATAATAATTGTACATATTTATAGGGTACAATGTGATGTTTCAATGCATGTCGATAATATAGCGATCAAATTGGGATAATTACCATATCGATCACTTTAAACATTTGTCATTTTTATGTGACAGGTGACAACATTTAAAATATGCTGTTCTAGCTATCTTGAAATATACACCAAATCGTAGTTTGCTGTAATCATCCTTCTGAAATTAATTTTTTCTGAGTTTAGATTTTCAGAACACCAAACTGGTAAACAAATTATTAGTCATATTGACAGAAAATTTTATTCTTGTTAATAAAAATACCAATTTATATTTATATTTGTAACTGCTATGTCTATTGTGAGCTGTAATCCCTTTATAGAGGTAAATATGCAAATAAAATAAGCAAATGGCAAAAAAGCAGCCTTTCAGGCTGACTACTTTCTAAATAGATCTAAACTTCAATCCAAATAAGAAAATGCAGTATTGAAATTTTAAGACTGCTAAGTCATTTTGTGGGGGTAAAGGATTAATATTAAATTTCAGGAGTTAGATTAGGACAGTGACTAAAATGAATAAGATTAGGAATTCAAGATTTTTTTCTCAAATGTATTGAGCTGTGATGACCCATGTCAATTAAAATTTTCCAGGTTACATGACAAACACTATAACCTTTACAACATAAATTGTGGAGATTTGTATTTTGAATAAGGTTCAACTAAGTAGAAATGATAACCTCCATAATGTTATTTACTACTCCTGGAAATTTTTTTTGATAAAAAATACAAATGTTATTGTAATTACAGTAGTGAGTCATATGTAATGCCTCAATGGCAATTTTAGTTTATTGTCCCCCAAAATAACATTACTATTCTACATAGCTAAGTTTATTGGTTTCAGCACGACATAAATAGGCCTACGTTTGAAAAATAATTTAACCTCTCTTATTGAGGTTATCCTTTCTATTTACTTGAACCTTATTCATCTTTCTAGGCATTATCATATAGTGAAAAATACTGAAATATACAGGTAAATATTATTTATAAATATCACAGCCACCATTTACTGAGCCATCACCATGTGTCAGACGTGTTAAGGATGTATCACACGTCATTTCCAACACTCTTAACAGCACGCAGTGTAAATTTTTTCAGCTCCATTGAAATTTCCTCCATTGCTTATAAACAAACTGAGCTTAAAAGATGCTAAAGTAGCCAAGTGCATAGAATGAGTGATTGACATGGATTCAAACCCAGGCTTGAAAACTCAATCTCTTTCTACCAACAAAACTTCCTTAGAAAACGAATAAACCAACACAAAACAATTGGGGATAGTCCCTACCTTTCAATGGCCACATTATGTTTGATTTTTATAGATTTCATGTTCTTTATTTTCCAGCTAGGAACAATTTGTCTAACTCACAAGGTTAATGTGGATACTCCCTCTCAAAAATGTTTGTTTATTTTAATTCCCAGTTCCATAAAGTATTTTACATTTATTTATAATTTGTTCTGAAATTAAACCTGCATGTTTATGGGTGTCACAATGTGATCTGAGGCACGTTGGATGACCCCAAGATCCTTTTAGTGTGTCCAAGAGTGCCTCAGTTTGTTTTCAAGTACTTATCTGTACATAGCTGGATCTTCTTTATATACTTCAACCAGAACAACATACCATAACACACTGAGTTCAGAAAAGTGGAATATTCAGTGATCTACCAAGCCAATCATTAAAGAATTTCACAAAAATACAAAGCAACACAGATCTCACTAAACCTACTTTTGCTTTGCAAAATAACCATTAGTCATCAAAATGTTACTTTTGTTAATATTTATGTATATGTTATTACTATTTTAAAAATTTAGTGAATTGCTAGGAAAATTAGTGAGTATTTAAAATTTTTCTCAGTTTTAATTTTTGTTTTGTTTTGATACGGAGTCTTTCTCTGTTGCCCAGGCTGGAGTGCAGTGGCGCCATCTCGGCTCACTGCAAGCTCTGCCTCCCGAGTTGACGCCATTCTCCTGCCTCAGCCTCCCGAGTATCTGGGACTACAGGCACCCACCACCACGCCCGGCTCATTTTTTGTGTGTGTTTTTTTTTTTTTTTTTTTTTTTTTTTTTAGCAGAGACGAACTTCACCGTGTTAGCCAGGATGGTCTCGATCTCCTGACCTCATGATCTGCCCGCCTTGGCCTCCCAAAATGCTGGGATTACAGGTGTGAGCCACTGAGCCTGGCCCCAGTTTTAATTGTTAATACAGTAATATCAATAGATACAACCTGCATAAACTAAAGCTCTTTGGGGCCTTCCGTGACGTTAAGAATGTAAGTGGTCTCAAGATAGAGAAGTTTCAGGACTACCACTGTACATTTTTGTAACATTTATTTATTTCTTGTATTGCTAGTTTATCTTTATATAGTTGCCATTTTATAAGATGTAAACGCCTTGATAATAAAAATGTTATTTATTTGCCATGTCATTTAAATGCCATGATTTGCATAATTGGCATGTGACAAATATTTGGAGATTGTTGATTGGCAGAGATTAATTAATTTACCCTCATCATTACATAGGTAGTTAAACTCAGAGCAGAAATTAAAACTGAGATTTCTAGTATTATTGTGAGTCACAGCTAGAAAATAAAATCTGTCTCTAAAGTGGGAGGATTTCATATTTTAGCATGGAAAATTATTTCCCCTTGTTCAAATATTTCAACTTCCTCCTGGTAAGTGTCCCATTCATTTTGCAGCCCAGGCTTAGGGAATAAAATTGGTATGAATTTGTTTACTGTAGAAGTAAAATTTACTTTCAAAATATAAGTTTTTAAATATCCACAATTAGGTATTGGCTGAAAGAAATTTATGTATAAAGATGAACTTTATTTAAGGAAGTGTATTTAGACTTCTCAATAGCTGGAAAGCCATCTCAGTCTTTCTCTTAATATCTTGTCTTCTTATATTTCTTTGTGTGCCTATGTTTGCGTCTCATTTCTCTACATGGCTGGTGTTATTAATCCATTCTCACACTGCTATAAAGACATACCTGAGACTGGGTAATTTATGGAGAAAAGAGGTTTAATTGAGTTACGGTGTCACAGAGCATATAGGTAACATGGATGGGGAGGCCTCAGGAAACTTATACTCATGACAGAAAGCAAAGAGGAAGCAGGCACAATTTTCACATGGTGGAGCAGGAGAGAGAGAGCATGAAGAGGGAAGTGCTACACATTTTTAACCAACCAGATCTCCTGAGAACTAGTTCACTATCACAGGAACAGCAAGGGGTAAATCGCCCCTATGATCCAATCATCTCTCATCAGGTCCCTCCCCCAGCATTGGAAGTTACAATTTCACATGAGATTTGGGTGGGGACACAGAGTCAAACCATATCAGTTGCCTGATATTATTAATTACATGTGGCTCATCAAAGCATCCCCCCCAATGCAAATCGAATCCCAAATACAGACAGTGGGTACACAGCTTTACAGGTCAATCATGCATAGCTAAGCTACACGGCATTGCCTTGTCTCCATTCCAAAGTCCCCAGAGAAAAATCCAATTGATCCCGTGTAAGTGAGTTATCTATTCTCTCTATACCATTCTCTGAGCCTAGGGTGGCAGCATGTTTAGGTTGAGAGAGGGAGTGTTGTTTTACATAAAATGTTAAGCTAAGTGTATGTTCTTTATGAAGGAATACAGAGAAGTAGATATATGGGAAAGATCTGTACCTTTAGGACTCCAAATTATCAAATCCTTCAAAAGATGTATAGGGAATCCTTACTGATTTATGAAACACTAATCCCCAAATTATATAAACTTTTGCTTAGTGGTTTTAATACTACTTGCCATAAGGCCTCTGGGAGATTTGATTAAAAATAAAAACGGTATCGTAACTACAGCAATGAGTCATATATAATGCCTAAAAGGCAGTTTTAGTTGGTTGTCCTAAAAAATAACATTACTATTCTACAAAACTAAGTTTACTGGTTTCAGCATGACATAAATAGGCCTATGTTGGAAAATAATTTAAATGTAACTGTACACATACATATTGAAACTTTTCAGGATACATTTTTACTATGAATTTGCTGTATCTGAAATGTAAAGAAATATACAATGCAGATTTTTATATAAAGCATAATGTAGGGGAAATTATGAAATTTCAAAATAAGCTTTCAGTAGCATTGTAATATGCTTTTGTAGAAACCAAGTTATCCAGAAGGCACAAGGAGTTGCAGTGTGTCCTAAGTCAGCAATGCACAATGCCTAGTTTATTTTCCTTTAAGTTTTGTGTCTAGAAGTTACATAATATCTAAGAAGGAGCTTAGAGGAAAGCTTTAAAACAAATGAAACTAAGAGCTATAGGTTGTCATTACAATATTCTTTAAGAGCTTATCTATTGTCCTGCAGTAAATATATTGCTAAAAAATGTGTTCAATAAACAAACCTTACAATAAAGTGACACTGATGTACATGATCACATACTTTTAATACTGTTTTCAAAAAATATTCATGAAATAAAATATCGAAGTCCTTTCTACATTCCAGTAATAACTAGACTACAGTTGTTGACTACAGAACATATATTGCATGTTGGTTCTGTTCACTATTAAGAATCCAGCTTAATATGAAAAATGAATATAGAATCTACATACAATATAGTAATCATTACAATTTGTGTATGTAGCTCTCCTTGTATCTTCTTGTCGAAGTAAGTAGTAATGATTCTGTATGATATATTTTTATATTATAGACTGCTAGTGGGAAGACTTAAGCATGTCAACTTTTCCTTTGTGGGAGAGGTTAGGAGGCTGAGTGGATAATCAAAAGTGCTGCAACACGGAGATCAGCTGAGTCTGAAAGGGGAAGACTATCCATTGTGCTGATTATAAGTATCCTTCCGTTCTAGATAGGTATAAGTTTTAATTTTGCACTGGGTTGGAGAACTCTAAGGAATTTAGACATATAAGTTATTTTTCTTATTCAACTTTCATTAAAGAAAACAGTTTTAATGTTTTGTTTGTTTGTTAAAAAAAAAAAAAAAAGAAAAAGAAAAGAAAGAAAAGAAAAGAGGGCCAGGCACGGTGACTCACGCCTGTAATCCCAGCACTTTGGGAGGCCGAGGCAGGTGGTTCACCTGAGGTCAGGAGTTCGAGATCAGCCTGGTCAACATGGTGAAACCCCGTCTCTACTAAAGAAAAACAAAAAATTACCCAGGCATGGTGGCACATGCCTGTAATCCCAGCTACTTGAGAGGCTGAGGCAGGAGAATCGCTTGGACCCATGAGGCAGAGGTTGCAGTGAGCCAAGGTCCTGCCATTGCACTCCAGTCTGGGTGACAGAGTGAGACTCAGTCTCAAAAAAAAAAAAAAAAGAAAAAAGAAATAAAAGAAAAGAAGAGGAAAAGATAACTCTGTTATACCAATTGCTAGGTATGTGGAAGAGAAAACAACCAACAGTGTATAAGGGCGACAGAATCAAGGCTGGGATATGGAAGGAGGGGAGGAAGAGAGGAAGAGAGAACAGAAAATAATTTTTCCAAGTATGTGGTTCTTGATCCAAGATCTGAAAATATAAGGTTTAACTTGCCAAAGTAGGGCAATGGCTTGCCAATGGGACAACGGCTGCTTTGTAAAACCATTTGCTCTGAGTTCAGATAAGTAAAAACTATTTCTCCTATTTTCCTTGACTCTCTCATGCATGATCTCAGGTTCTCTGTATTTTCCAGTTTTGGATGTCACCACCTATATCAGTTAGAGTCCACCTGCTATAGTAAACAACCGACACAATTACAGTGATTTAAATAAGTAAACTCTATTTCTGTATGTAATAGTAGTCCTGTTAGTTCCAGTTATCAGGCAGCTTTGCCCCATGAAGACATTCACAAAATCAGACAATTTTCCTTCTGGGTTCCTACTATTCAATAGTTTGTGCCCTTGTGTATTCAGTCAAAAACAAACTGCTTCCACATCTTCATTCCAACCCATGGGAGGGGGAAAAAGACTCACCCACACAAAAAAGCTTAACTTGAATCATCCAGAAGTAGCATCCAATATCTCCACTCACACACATTGTTCCAAACGTGAGGTACATATGCACACCTAGCCAGAGGAAAGCCAGGGAAATACAGGTTTTAGCTGGATGGTCAAATGTTTAGATAAAGATGTATTTATAGGGAATAAAGGAAATGAATTTAGGGAGAAAAGCACTACTTGCCTGATTTCTGATTTCTTCAAGTTACCTTCTGTTCAAGTTGGCTTTGGCTATGCAGTCAGTGGTTTGCTTTCATTATGCATTTCCTGACCTTAGTCCTATTCCTGGTTCCATTTTTATCAACCCATTACTATCTTTCATCCTCTCATGTATGCTTTTTTCTTTATTTTCTGATTCCACTCCCACCTCTCAACCCAAAATTTTGCTGTAACCTCTTTCAGCAGTATATTTTGGTACCTGGTACAGTCAAAGTGCTGAGTGTTAGGGTTCCATTAAAGGAAAAATATACATTTTATATAGTTTCATAAAGAAAGATTTCTTACAGTTAAGTAAATTAAACAGGATATCATGTACATAATGCATTTGATTCAGAAGTTGAGTTTTATGACATTTAGAAACTGTAACAATAAGGATAAAAGATACTTCTAGAAAAATTCATACATTCAAAAAATACTATTGTAATAAAAGTATAAAATTTCTATAATAAAGAGAAAGTAATACACTTTGTTGGATTTTGTGCATGCAATACATTTTTATTGTGCATCAAGTATATTCTTTACACTGTTTTGCCTGCTGGGCTTCAATCATTATCAAAATAGCTAAAACTCATTGACCATATGAATTCAGTATTCTACTGGGGTAAGAGGGATAATTAATTAAAAATACTTATCAGTGAATCACATACTAGGTTAGAAGGCAAGGCATCAAACTATGCTACTTTTCATAGATATATCTGGTTCTTTACTCTTCATAAACAAATGGAAGATTTTCCTCACTCCTTTGAGATTATGCATAAGAAAATGACGTATAGACATATTCAATAATTATTATAAACATATTCAATAACTAATATAGGCATATTCAATAACTCATACACAATTTCCCATGTTCTCTTCTTTCTTTCTACTGCTGAAGTTAACTGGGTAAACAGAAGGTGGTGGTAGAATCTTAGCTTAATAGGTCATCCATTAGCTGTATCCAAAGGAACTACAATCCCATGAGACTCCCTGCAGACCTACGTGGTGTTTGTAGAATGACCTTGGTTATTTATACCACTGAGATTTGAGACTGATTGTCACATCACTATAACCTACTTACACTGTTTGAAACAGACATTGTCAATTCAAAACAAACAAAGAAAACCAAACAAAAAACAGATTAGGGAAAGGAGAATAAACAACAACAAAGAGAAGATGATTTGCTGTTCAAAACGGGTGGTGAATAGAGATTTTCCATTGAGTATGAGACACATGAATAAGAAATGAAGGTGAGTGAGATAGCAATGAAAATATTTGGGGAAAGACAGTCCAGACTGAGGAAATAGCCTATGCAAAGGGCTCTAAGGCAGGGATTTTCCTTGCTTATTCTGTGTATAGAAAGGCCATTTAGCAGAGTGACCAGGCAATTGACTGACTGAAATCAACAAGTGGATTACTGATGAGAAAGATGGTGGGTAGATGGTATATGGCCTTTTTGTCATTGTAAGGAGTTTGACTACTTGTCTGAGTAAAACATGAGAAATGGTGTAAGTGACAAAATAGAAATTGTATTTTAAAAGAATCACTCAGACTGCTGGTTCATATAAAAAGTAAAGCGGACAACTGCAATCAGGCAAATTAGGAGTTTGTGTGTGTGTGTGTGTGTGTGTGTGTGTGTGTGTGCATTGTGTTTTTTCTTTAAGTTCCTAGATATGTGTGCAGGATGTGCAGGTTTGTTATACAGGTATACATGTGCCATGGTGGTTTGCTGCACCTATCAACCCATCATTTAGGTTTTAAGCCCTGCATGCATTAGGTATTTGTTCTAGTGCTCTCCCTCCCCTTGTCCCCCAACCCCCAACAGGCCCCTGTGTGTGTTGTTCCCCTCCCAGTGTTCAAGTGTTCTCATTGTTCAGCTCCCACTTATGAATGAGAAAATGTGGTGTTTGGTTTTCTGTTCCTGTGTTAGTTTGCTGAGAATGATGGCTTCCAGCTTCATCATGTTCCTGCCAAGGACATGATCTCGTTCTTTTTATGGCTGCATAGTATTCCATGATGTATATGTGCCACATTTTCTTTATCCAGTCTGTCACTGATGGGTACTTGGGTGGGTTCCAAGTCTTTGCTATTGGAAATAGTGTTGCAATAAACATAACTGTGCATGTATCTTTATAGCAGAATGATTTGTAATCCTTTGAGTATATACCCAGTAATGGGATTGCTGGGTCAATTGGTATTTCTGGTTCTAGATCCCTGAGGAATCTCCACGCTGTCTTCCACAATGGTTGAACTAATTTACACTCTCACCAATGGTGTAAAACCATTCCCATTTCTCCAAAGCCTTGCCAGAATCTGTAGTTTCTTGGCTTTTTAATGATCGCCCTTCTGATTGGCATGAGATGGTACATCATTGTGGTTTTGATTTGCATTTCTCTAATGATTAGTGATGATTAGCTTTTTTTCATATGTTTGTTGGCTGCATAAATGTCTCCTTTTGAGAAGGTTCTGTTCATATCCTTTGCCCACTTTTTGATGGGGTTCTTTGTTTTTTTTTTTTTTTCTTGTAAATTTATTTACATTCCCTGTACATTCTGGATATTAAGTCTTTGTCAGATAGGTAGATTGCAAAAATTTTCTCCTATTCTGTCGGTTGCCTGTTCACTGTGATGATAGTTTCTTTTGCTGTGCAGAAGCTCTTTAGTTTAATTAGATCCCGTTAGTCAATTTTGGCTTTTGTTGCAATCACTTTTGGAGTTTTAGTCAGGAAGTCTTCGCCCATGCTTATGTCCTGAATGGTATTGCTTACGTTTTCTTCTAGGATTTTTATGGTTTTGGGTTTTATGTTTAAGTCTTTAATCGATCTTGAGTTAATTTTTGTATAATGTGTAAGGAAGGGGTCCAGTTCCAGTTTTCTGCATATGGCTAGCCAGTTTTCCAGCACCATTTATTAAATAAGGAATCCTTTCCCCATTGCTTATTTTTGTCAGGTTTGTCAAAGATCAGATTGTTGTAGATGTGTGGTGCTATTTCTGAGGTCTCTGTTCTGTTCCTTTGGTCTATATATGTACCATGTTGTTTTGGTTACTGTAGCCTTGTAGTATAGTTTGAAGTCAGGTAGTATGATGCCTCCAGCTTTGTTCTTTTTGCTTAGAATTGTCTTGGCTATATGGGCTTTTCATTGGTTCCATATGAAATTTAAAGTAGTATTTTTCTAATTCTGTGAAGAAAGTCAATGGTAGCTTGATGGGAATATCATTGAATCTATAAATTACTTTGGACAGTATGGCCATTTTTACGATACTGATTGATTCTTCCTATCCATGAGCATGGAATGTTTTTCCATTTGTTTGTGTCCTCTCATTTCCTTGAACAGTGGTTTGTAGTTCTCCTTGAAGAGGTACTTCACATTCCTTGTAAGTTGTATTCCTAGGTATTTTATTCTCTTTATAACAATTGCGAATGGTAGCTTATGATTTGGCTCTCTGCTTGTCCATTGTTGGTATATAGTAATGCTTGTGATTTTTTGCGTATTGATTTCGTACTGAGACTTTGCTGAAGTTGCATATCAGCTTATAGAGTTTTTAGGGTGAGACGATGGGGTTTTCTAAATATAGAATCATGTCATCTGCAAACAGAGACAATTTAGCTTCCTCTCTTCCTATTCTAATATCCTTTATTTCTTTCTCTTGCCTGATTGCTCTGGCCAGAACTTCCAATACTATGTTGAATAGGAGTGGTGAGAGAGGGCAATCTTGTCTTGTGCTGGTTTTCAAAAGGAATGCTTCCAGCTTTTGTGCATTCAGTATGTTATTGGCTAGGGGTTTGTTTTCTCAGTGCCACATGGCACTTATTCTAAAATCGACCACATAATTGGAAGTAAAACACTCCTCAGCAAATGCAAAAGAATAGAATAAAAGACAAACAGTCTCTGAGACCACAGTGCAATCAAATTAGAATTCAGGATTAAGAAACTCACTCAAAACCGCATGGAAATTGAACAACCTGCTTCTGAATGACTCCTGGATAAATAACGAAATTAAGGCAGAAATAAAGAAGTTCTTTGAAACTAATGGAAAAAAAGAGAAAATGTACCAGAATCTCTGGGAAACAGCTAAAACAGTGTTAAAAGGGAAATTTATAGCACTGAATGCCCACATCAGAAAGCTAGAAATATCTCAAATTGACACCCTACCATAACAATTAAAAGAACTAGAGAAGCAAGAGCAAACAAATCCAAAAGCTAGCAGAAGACCAGAAATAACTAAAATCAGAGCAGAAATGAAGGAAACAGAGACACAAAAACCTTTGTGTGTGTGTGTGTGTGTGTGTGTGTGTGTCCGTGTGTGTGTCCATGTGTGTGTGTGTGTGTGTTTTAAGAAGGTGTCTCACTCTGTCCTCTAGGCGGGAGTGAAGTGGTGCAATCTTTGCTCATTTTAACCTCCGCCTCCCGGGCTTAAGCGAACCTCTAATTAGGAGATTATTATATTAATCCATGTGAGATGATGGTGGCTCAGATTAGAACATTAGCATTAGAGAGGGTGACATATATCCTGATGAATTACATGTGAATGTGAAAAAAGAGAGTATTCAAAATGACTCCAGGCTATTTTGGCCTACACCACTGGAAGAAAGAGAGGAGGAAAATTGAGACAGAGAGATAAGACAACTTTTAAAAAATGCTTTCCTGAGAAAGTAAGAGGAGTACAGAGACGGAGAATTGCAAGAGATGCAGGCCAAGAATATATATATATATATATGTAGCTTGAAAGAAATAACACTGCTTTTATGATGATGTGAATGTTGATGGAGACGACCAAAATAAATAAATTCTGAAGACAACCTAAGTGTGTGTGTCTGTGTCTGTATATATATATATATATATATAAAATATACACACAATATATATACACACACACACACACACACACACACATAGGTATCAAAAATGTGAAGATCTTAACAACACCCAAAATTAAAGATAATTTTACATGCAAAGAAATGTCTATTACAAAAAAACACAAGAATCAATGGAATCAAGAAGGATATTCTTATAAAACCTTTGGAAAGATAAATAATAGTTGATAAGTTTTACTACATTACAGTTACAAAATTGTTTATTGAAAGATTCAGCTGATAAAATTAAAAGCTACAATTTATAAAACATATTGGCAACCCATATTTCTGAAAGATATCCAAAATATGCAAACAACTTCTATAAATTAATACCCAAAATAGAACTAAATACTTATGAAGAAATTTGAAAGAGGAGGAATAAAAGTAGTGATTGAACATATGAATAAATGAAATCAAGCCTCATTACTCATGGGGAAATATAAATTAAGACCTTCATGAAAAATTATTTTCTAATTATCCCAGTGTCAAAAATTAGAACATCTGATTATATCAAGTGCTGGAAAGCCTACATATCAATTTTTACTTTCAGACATGACTGGAAAGAGCATGTATCAGTGCAACCATTATTTTAAAAGGTTTTGAAATTACTTTATTCTCCATTATTAAATTTTTTGTTACACTTTAATTATCAGTCTTTCAACGGTTTCCTGGAAATTCCAAAATGTATTTGTAACAATATACTCTATCTAAAATTATCAATTTTACTATGTCCCAGACAATAAATGTAGAATGGACAAATGATATTTACTCCAGCCTTTTTAGATTGTTTTCATATGTTAAAATTCTAACAATTCATGTTATAAAACTCACAAACATTGTTACTGTTGTTACTTCAAACATTTTCACTCCCATGCTCACATACCTGCATGCACACATACACATTTATGTTTTTTTCTGTGCTGTTTATTTCTAATTAGAATTCTAACTGGTATCATTTCCTTCAGAGTGAAGAACTTTATTTAGTTGTTCTTGTAATGCAGGTGTGCTGGTGATGATTTCTTTTTGCTTTTTTTTTTTTTTATTGAGGTACAGGTTGTTTTGCCTTAATCGAAGATTTCTTTCATCCAGTGTGTAACAGTCTAGATTGACAGGGTGTTTTTCTGTTATTGTTCTTGTTTTTATCCATTTCAGTAATTTTAAAATGGGGTAAAAATCTATAAAATATCTCAAGGTTCCATCATTTAGAATATAAAAATCTATATTTGGATGAACAGGAGACTATAGGATTCCAAATATATTTAATTAAATGATGGCTCAAATACTGAAACCTGCTGAGTAGATAGTTGTTCTTTCCTTGTTGGCCCTCAATAGAAAACCGGATTTTGTTGTTGTTGTTGTTGTTGTTCATTTTGCTACTTTATAAACTGCATGATCTTTAACTGTGTTGCAATTAATATTTTATATTGTTTCATGTTTCATTTTATAGAGCTGTGTATCATAAACTCTTTCTTAATAATAATATTATTGAATGTAAGATTTAAACTTTTAAAACAATTATTATATAGCATGGCAGGCAGAATAATTTCTTCTCAAAAAAAAGTCCCCTTATTAATACCTGGAATCTGTGAATATGTTTATTTATATGGCAAATGAGGCTTTACAGATGAGATCAAAGCACAGATTGAGATGAAGAGATTATCCTGGATCATTAGGCTGCAGCTAGTGTAATCACCAGGGATTCAGTAAATGAAAGACAGAGTCAGGAGGATCAGAGTCAGTGAGATTTGAAGATGATGCTTCTCTGCTGGCTTTAAGGATGTAGGAAGGGGCCTTGAACTGAGAAATACAAGAGAGGCCTGTAGAAGATGGAAACTACGAAAGAGTGGATTCTCCAGTAAACCCTCTAAAAGAAATGCAGACCTGTCAACACCTGCACTTCAGCCCAATGAAACCCATTTCAGACTTTATACCTCCCTACCTCCCAAATTGTGGAATAATGACTTTATTTTATTTTAATCCACTAAATTTGCACATATCAATCTTTTTGAGCTCTGGTGTGGTGAGCATATAAGAAGGGAATGTGAAAAGAGAATGGAAAAGAGACTTTCAGGGAGGTTTGTAAAAACAGTATTAGGATTGCCTTGACTTTCTCTTCACTGAGCATTAGCATTTTATCAAATTTGTCCACAAAAAGGGAATATATATACACACATATACACATATACACACAAATATATGTGTATATATATACACACACACATAATTTGTTTTTTAAAAAGAACACTTTTTTAAAAAGGTTGAATATATGTATATATGTGTGTTATTCTCTGTATATACATATACGTATAATTATTTTTTAAATGGCACATATAATTCATTTTTTAAAAAAGTTTAAATATATGTCTGTGTGTGTGTCTGTGTGTGTGCATGTGCACGCGTGTGTATAGGGTTGAGCCTGGAACGTGTGGGTTTGAACTGCACGGGTTCACTTATACTGAGATTTTCTCTCTCTTCGGCTACAGCTGTGATATAGCAAGACCAACCCATCCTCTTTCTCCTCCTTCTCAACTCAACGTGAAGACAACAAGGATGAAGACTTTTGATGATCCACTTCCACTTAATGACTAGTACATATATTTTCTCATCCTTATGTTTTTCTGAACCCCATTTTTCCCTAGCTTACTTATGATGTATTGTAAGAATATAGCATATAATACACATGACATACAAAATGTGTGTTAACAGAATGTTTATGTTGTCAGGTCAGCGGTAGGCTATTAGAAGTTAAGCTTTGGGGCAGTCTAAGTTATCCATGAATTTTTGACTTCATGGAGGATGATACCCCTACCTCCAACATTGTTCAAGGGTCAACTGTATGCAATACATATAGCCCCCTCACCCTTCCAAAACGCACATTCTCCAAAACTGGCAGGGTGTATGGGCAGGCTGGAAACTTATACTGGATTTCCATGTTGCAATCCTGAGGCAGTTTCTTTTTTTTCCAGGAAACCTCAAATGTTTTTGCTTGTAAGTTCTTCATCTTATTGGAACAGGCCACTCAAATTATTGAGGTTAATTCAAATTTTTGAAAAGTTTAAATTTTATTTATGACTTATTTTAAAAATTGTTTGATAACTAAAAGTATTTGTGGTGTAAAACATGATGTTTTGAAGTACATATACAATATGGGATGGTTAAATATAGCTAAATAATAAATGCTTTATCTGACATGGTTATTATTTTCACCATAAGAACATATAACATCCACCCTCTTTACATTTTCAAGAATACAATATATTAACTTTTATTATAGTCACCTTGCTGTACAACAGACTCCTTGAAATTGATTTTTCCCATCCAACTATATTTACATACACTTTGGCCAATGTCTCCCCAAATCCCAAATCCTCCTAACCACCTCAGTTTCTGGTAATCACCATTTTACTTTTTACCTCTATGTGATTAGTGATTAATGATTCTAGATGCCATATTAGTCAGGGTTCTCCAGAGGGACAGAACTCATAGGATATATGTGTAAGTGAAAGGGAGTCTCTCTATACAAAATATATATGTGTATATATATATAAAAATATATTTACGATTATATATTATATAACATATACTATACAACATAAATATATAGTGTATATATAGTATATATTATATATATAAGCTTGCTAATTTATTGTAATTCCATTTGTCTATGTTTTCTTATTAAAATATGCAAAACATATATAAGTATATATACTATATATACTAGTATGTATAGTACTAAGACTAGTATGTTGTACTAGTATGTAGTATATATAGTATACATATGAGATATATATATCTATATATACTACATTATATGGATATATATAAGTATATATGTATATATGTATATATACTGGTACATATATATAATATAATATAATGTGGTAATATAATATATAATATAATGCAATATTATAATGTAATAATATATTATATATAATATATAATATATTACACTGTATATAATATAGTATATAGAATATACTACAATGTATATAATATAGTACATATAATATAATGTATATAATATATATATAGTGCTGTCAGAAATGATTAACATTTGAGTAAGTGGACTGGGAGAGGAAGACTAGTATATAATATATATATCACATTTTCTGTATTCATTCAATTATGGACACTTAAGTAGATTCCATCTCTTGGCTTTTGTAAATAGTTCTACCATAAGCATGGAGAGCTGATATCTCCTCAACACACTAATTTCAGTTCGCTTGGATATTGGCCCAGCAGTGGGATTGTTGGTTCATATAATAGTTTTAATTTTTATTTCTTTAGGAATCTCCATATTGTTATCCATAATGGCTGTATTAATTTACATTTCAATCAACAAGTGTTCAAGAGTTTTCTTTTCTCCACATACTTGTAAGCACTTGATATCTTTAACGTTTTTAACAATAGCCATTCTAACTGGGGTGGGTGATATTTCCTTGTGGTTTTAATTTGTATTTCCCTGAAGATTATTGATGTTGAGCATTTTTTCATGTCTGCCAGCCATTCGTATGCCTTTTTTTGCAGAGCATCTATTTAGATTTTCAGCCCATTTTTATTTTAATTTATTTGGTTTTTGGTAATAAAAGTTTAAGTTTCTTATATTTTTTGGATATTAACACCTTGTCAGGTGTATAGTTTTCAACTATTTATTCCCATTCTGTAGGTTGTCTCTTCATTCTGTTGATTATTTTGTTTGTTGTGGAGAAGCTTGCTAATTTATTGTAATTCCATTTGTCTATGTTTTCTTATAAAAATATGCAAAACATATATAAAAATATAACTGTGCTATGATGACTTAGCCAAAAAATTCTTGCCCAAGTCAATATCATGAAGTGTTCTCCCTGTGTTTTCTTCCAATAGTTTCATAGTTTCAGGTCTTACATTTAAGACTTCATTCATTTTGAGTTAATATTTCATATGGTGAGAGATAAGGGGCGAACTTTATTCTTCTGCATGAGGTTATCCAGTTTTTCAACAACATTTATTGAAGAAATTGTCCTTTCTTGGTACCTTTCTGTATTCTTTGGTTCTTTACTGAAAATCGGTTAACCGTAAATGTGTAGATTTGTTTCTGGAAGCTTTTTTTCTGTACCTTTAATCTACATGTCTTTTTTTATGTCAGTACTATGCTGTTTTCATCACTGTAGCTTTGTAGTATACTTTGAAGTAAGTTAGTCTGATGCAAGTCTAAATCTTTTAGTTAACATCAGCTGACTGTAAATGTTAAACACATCTAAAGACACCTTCACATGAGCATTTAGACTAGTGTTTGAATAATACCTGGATTTCATAGCCTAGCCAAGTGGACATATAAAATGAACCATCACAGTCCACTCCTTGTCAACTTGTCACACATACACATCTCTTAAAATCGTATTTAATTTCCAAATAAAGATAATAGCAAAGAATATTTCTTTCTGACATGATACAATCATCCTGCATAACCCTGAAAATCCACCAACTCTTTCCCCAGAAGAGGAGGTAAAGGTCATGGGTGGTGTTTTCTCTGATATCATGTAACTCAAATGCAATGATATACAGTTAATATTTAAGTACTATGTTGCAAAGTTAATACAACTTTTTTTTATAGAAAGGGATAATATAAGAGAAAGCAAAGGTATTTGTGTATATGTGTTTGAGTGTATATACATACAGAGTCACACATATGTATACACATATATATGTACATATACCCCACATATATATACACACATAGTTACAATTAAAACATATTTACAATACAATAAAGTTTCAGTTTTTGTTTCTGAAGTAGACCTGTGGTCTTAGCTGGTAATTATAATTGCTTTCTTCTGCTATCCATTGTATATTACATTTGTCTTCAGCAATCACCTCAGCTGGTTGTGGTTCTTTGTCAAGTAATATAATCCATATAATCCAAATCTTTATTTCTTAAGGGTCTATGCCTTTTTTTTTTTTTTGATGGGATCTTACTCTTTTGCCCAGGCTAGAGTGCATGGCCCTATCAGAGCTCACTGTAACCTTAAAATCCTGAGCTCAAGCAATCCTTACACCTCAGCCTCCCAAGTAAATGAGACTACAGATACATGACACCACACCAGGCTAATTATTTTTTGTCTTTTACTTTTTGTAGAAGTGGGGTCTTGCTATGTTGCCCAGGCTATTCTTGAACTCCTGGCCTCAAGCAATCCTCCCACTTTGGCTTCCTGAATTGCCACGATTACAGGTGTGAGCCACTGCATCCAGATTTTCATTAACTTTTTTTTTTTTTTTTTTTTGAGACGGAGTCTCTCTCTGTCGCCCAGGCTGGAGTGCAGTGGCACAGTCTCAGCTCTCTGCAAGCTCCGCCTCCCGGGTTCACGCCATTCTCCTGCCTCAGCCTCTCGAGTAGCTGGGACTACAGGCACCTACCACCACGCCAGGCTAATTTTTTGTATTTTTAGTAGAGATAGGGTTTCACCATTCACAGGATGGTTTCGATCTCCTGACATTGTGATCCACCCGCCTCGGCCTCCCAAAGTGCTAGGATTACAGGCGTGAACCACCGCGCCTGGCCGATTTTCATTAACTTTTAACCACAGCAGGATATGGTAGTACTCAGAGGCACTAAGGGATCTCGTGTATTGTAGATATATTCTTCTTTACCTCAATTGCAGAAGTCTAATTTCCCTTAACATTCAAGACCAATCACCTAGCGAGTATAGTAGCTCCTTTATTTGCCTGTTGATTCAGAGTCATGAGAAATCCAAATTGACTGAGCAACAGTCTTAATTTCCACTTCGATGAAATCATTGTTCTTTCTCTTGGTGCACTTCTTCCCTTTGGAATGAAAACTTCTAGACCAGTAGGCCATAAAGTTGCTGGGACAGAAGGCAAAAAATTTTCCTAGTGGATCATTAGGGATTATAGTGAAAAGTACCATTCTTATTTCTCCTCCGTTGATTCCTGGACCAATAAATCCTGGCTGTGGGAGAAACAGCAATTTATATGGGGCACAGATTTAGAGCATAGACAGCCTCCTGAAGGAAGAACATTGCCCCAATCCTGCAAGATATTTCCACCTAGCTGTCAATGTAGCTGAATCTTCAAAGGGCCATTCTGTCAAGCCAGCTGCTTCAGAATAGTGGGGAATATGGAAAGACCAGTGAATTCTACTACAAATTTGAAAAGAGCAGGCAAATGTAACAATGCAATAAAAACACCAAATTTCCCTATCCCCTAAAAGCAATAACTGTCAGCATTTATTGTGACCTCTTTCTTTTTTCTTTCTTTTTATTTTATTTTTTTTTTTTTGAGACGGAGTCTCTCTCTGTAGCCCAGGCTGGAGTGCAGTGGTGCGATCTCGGCTCACTGCAAGTTCCACCTCCCAGGTTCACGCCATTCTCCTGCCTCAGCCTCCTGAGTAGCTGGGACTACAGTCGCCCGCCACCATGCCCGGCTAAGTTTTTTGTTTTTTTTTTTTTTTTTTTTTTTTTTTGTACTTTTAGTAGAGAGGAGCCTTCACCGTATTAGCCAGGATGGTCTCGATCTCCTGACCTCGTGATCCACCCGCCTCGGCCTTCCAAAGTCTTGGGATTACAGGCGTGAGCCACTGCGCCTGGCCCCTATTGTGACCTCTTTCTACACATGTGTTTTGTCTGCTTTTATTTATTCTTTTATTTATTTTTGTATGGCTCATCCCTGTAATCTCAGCACTTTGGAAGGCCATTGCCTGGTTTAAAATTTATATTTTATTCATAGATTGTGTGCTCTCTTTAATCTATAGTCATCTGTCAATTAACAGAAAGGATATGTTATCAGAAATGCATTGTTGAGCAATTTTGCCATTGTGTGAACAACACAGAGTAGATTGGCCAAATTTAGATGATATAGACCACTATACATCTAAGATATATGGTATAGCCAATTGTCGTAGGCTACAAATGTGAACAGCATGCTTGTTCTGAATGCTATAGGCAATTGTAACACAATGGTAAGTATTTAAGTATCTAACCATACAAAAAATATGGTAAAAATGTGGCTTACAGATAAAAGGAACACCTATATAGGACACTTACCGTGAGTGGAGCTTGTAGGAATGGAAGTTGCTCTGGGTGTGTCTGTGAGTGTGTGGTGAGTGAGTGTGAAGGCACAGGTAGGACATTACTATATGTTACCGTAGATTTGCAAAGGCAGTACACTTCAGCTACACAACATTTATAAAAAATTTTCTTCAATAATAATTTAGCTTACTGTAACTTTTTTCTTTATATACTTTTAAATTATTTTCAAATTTTAACTACTTTGTAATAACATTATAGCTTTAAACATAAACAACACATTGTGCAGCTCTATGAAAGTACTTTATATTTTTATTCTATAGTTTTAAATTTATTTTTTCAATTTTCATTTTTTACTTTTCAAATTTTTTGTTAAAAACAAAGATACAAACACACACATTAGTCTAAATATACATAGAGTCAGGATTATCAGTATCACTGTCTCCCACCTCCGTATCTTGTCTCACTAGAAGGTTTTTAGGGACAATAACGCACAAGGACCTGCCATATCCCATGATAATAAGGCCTTCTTCAGGAATATCCCTTGAAGGATCTCCTCAGGCTGTTTTACAGTTAATTTTCATTTTTAAGTAAGCAGAGGGAGTATATTCAAAATAATAATAAAAAAGTATAGCAAATACATAAACCAGTAACACTTGCTTATTGTCATTATTAAATGTTAGGTACTACACATAGTTGCATGTGCTATACTTTTATAAAGGTGGCAGGGCAGTAAGTTTGTTTACACCACATCACCACACACATGTGGGTGAATGTTTTGGCTATGATGTTGCAATGGCTAAACTGTCATTAAGCAATAGGAATTCTTCAGTCAGTGTATATTTTAAGGTTTTTCCATGTCACACAGTTTTGCCACTCTCAATGGCTGCCACATTGTTCACCTTATGGTTTTAGCATATTGTGTCTGTTTATTAGTGAAGATATTTACAGTCTTGTTATAGCCTTTTTCTACTTAGCATATTTTTATATATTTTTTCAATTTAGTTAATTTAAACAGCAGTTTTCTATGAATTTGCTATCACCTATTTAGTGGCTCTGATTGATAATTTAACCTTATATAATAGAGCTGCTTCACAGTTACACTTCAAAGGTACACAGTTTTAAAAAGTTGAACTATTTAAATTACCTAGGTTATTGTTATTGTTTAGTGCAGGATGACTAAATAGTTTTCTCTAAATAAAAAATGAATTGCTCTACCTCTGTTTGTGGGATTTCTTTACAATGCTTGCTTAATCATAAATAATTGTTTGTGTAAACTACCTTTTTAAAATTTTTTAAAAAATTTTTGAGTTGGAGTCTTGCTCTGTCACCCAGGCTGGAGAACAGTGGCATGATCTCCACCCACTTCAACCTCTGCCTCCCGGGTTCAAGCGATTCTCCTGCCTCAGGCTCTCGAGTAGCTGTCCCTACAGGTGCCCGCCACTGTGACTGGCTAATTTTTGTATTTTTAGTAGAGACAGGGTTTCACCATGTTGGCCAGGCTCGTCTCGAACTCCTGACCTTGTGATCCGCCTGCCTCAGCCTCCCAACATGCTGGGGTTACAGGCGTGAGCCACCACGCCGGGCCAAAAATACATTTTTATAGGCTAAGGTTCTTCATATTTTCTAAATTTTATAAAACAGAAAACTGAAAACTTTAAGAACCTATTAATATTTACAAAATGAAACATTATTTCTCAGGATATAAATCTAAGCTTTGTAAATATTTTACTCACACTGAAAAACATTGAACCACCGCACCTAGCATTAAACTAACATTTCTTTATAGAGTGTCTGTATGAATACATGGATTTACTTTTTGTCAGTGCTTATATTAATGACAAATTAATGAAATTATTGATTCATTTAAGAAATAATTTTTAAAATTTTTAAAAATGTTTGTGAATACATAGTAGGTATATAAATTTGCGGGGTATATGAGATGTTTTGATACAAGCATGTAATGTGAAATAAGCACATCATGGAGAATGAGGTATCCATCCTCTCAATCATTTATCCTTTGAGTTACAAACAATCCAATTACATTATTTATTTTTAAATATACAATTAAGTTATTATAGACTATAGTCACCCTATTGTGCTATCAAATAGTAGGTCTTATTTATTCTTTCTATCTTTTGTACCCATTAGCCATCTCCACCTGCCCTCCAACCACCCATAAGTTCAATTGTTTTTATTTTTAGATCCCACAAATTAGTGAGAGCATGCGATGTTTGTCTTTCTGCGCCTAGCTTATTTCACTAAACATAATGCTCTCCAGTTCCATCGTGTTGTTGCACATGACTGGTTCTCATTATTCATATGACTGAATAGTACTTCACTGTGTATATGTACCACATTTTCTTTATCCACTCATCTGTTGATGGACATTTAGGTTGTTTTCAAATCTTAGCTATTGTAAACACTGCTGCAAGAAACATAGGAGTGCAGCTATCTCTTTGATACATTGATTTCCCTTCTTTTGGGTAGTTACCCAGCAGTGAGATTCCTGGATCATATGGTAGCTCAATTTTCAATTTTTTAAGAAACTTCCAACTCTTCTCCATAGTGGTTGTACTAATTTACATTCCCACCAACAATGTATGAGGATTCCCTTTTCTCCACATACTCGCCAGCATTTGTTATGGCCTGTCTTTTGGATGTAAACCATTTCAACTGTGGTGAGGTGGTATCTCATTGCAGTTTTAATTTGCATTTCTCTGATGATTAGTGCTGTTGAGCACCTTTTCATATGCCTGTTTGCCATTTGTATGTCTTCTTTTCAAAAAAAATTCTGTTCAAATGTTTCACCCATTTTTGATTGGATTATGAGTTTGGTTTTTTTTTTTTTTCTAAGAGTTTGTTGAGCTTCTTATATATTCTGGTTATTAATCCCTTGTCAGAGAGGTAGTTTTTGCAAATATTTTATCCCATTCTGTGGGTTGTCTCTTCACTTTGTTGATTGTATCCTTTTCTGTGCAGAAGCTTTTTAACTTGATGTGATCTCATTTGTCTATCTTTGCTTTGGTTGCCTGTGCTTGTGGGGTATTGCTCAAGAAATATTTGCCCAGACTAACATCCTGGAGATTTTCCCCAATATTTTCTTGTGGTAGTTTCATAGTTTGAGGTCTCTTTGGTTTAAGTCTTGAATTCATTTTTATATATGGTGAGAGATAGGGGTCTAGTTTCATTCTTTTGCATATGCATATTCAGTTTTCCCAGCATTATTTATTGAAGAGACCATCCTTTCCCCAATGTATGTTCTTAGCACCTTTGTCCTTCCCTTCAAGGCAGTGGATTCCTTTCTGGCCCAGGGTGTATCTAGAAATGTCCTCTGGGAACTAGGACCTGGAATGCAAGCCTCATGACTCTGACTGGTGCCCTATTCTGTTGTGGCTGAGTTAGTATCCAAAACGCAAGACAAAGTCCTCTCCAGTCTTCCCTCTGCTCTCCTCAAGTGGAAGGAAGGGGTCTCTTTTGGAGCCTGGAGCTGGGCAGCCAGGGGTTAGTGGAGGGGTGACGCCAGCACTCCTTTGGTTGCCCCAACTGGTATCTCAGATTGTGACCTGTCCCCTCAGTCCACTGTCTCTGGACCTAGTTCAGCCCTAGGAGTTGCCTATGAGTTGCAGTCCTTATGGCCTAGACTGCCTTTTAAGTTTACTTAGAGACAAAAGCACTTTGGCCTTATGTGACGACGTTTTCCAGGCACTCAAGTTTGGACCACTGGGATTGGCAATTCCCCTCTGGCTAGGGCTGGTTTAAATGCTCCCTCCTTGGGCGGATGTCAGCTGAGTTTCGTCTGGTTTTCCTTTCTTCTCTAACAGGACAGCACTGAGTTCAATGCCTCAGAATTGCTGTGTTCTGCTCCCTCAGCACCCAGAGACACTCCTCACACCACACGTCTGCTGCTGGGGTGGAGGGCGGGTGGCATAGGTGATTCAGGACTGTTTTTTCTATTTCTTCACTGCCTCTTTCAGTAATATGAAGTTAAAATCAGCTACTGTGAGTGCTCACTTGATTTTTCGTTCTTATGAAGGTGTGTCATTCTGTGTAAATAGTTGCTAACTTGGTGACCTTGCTGGGGAGATGAGCAGTGGAGCTTTCTATTTTGCCATATTGTTCCACCCATCCTGGAAATCATTTCTTGACAGCTGACTCTAGATGCTCAAAATGGTCATCAATACAACTGACATTATCTTCCTTGTGTTAGGATTTATAGTGAACATGGAATGCAGATATTAAATAACGCAAGTGGAATTTTTTTTTAATACGAAGCACAGATTCTACAGTAGTGGATAACGTAACTCATTTTGGTGTAAAATAAGATATGTTCTAGAAGAATAATTAGCTGAGAGGTCAGAAAGTTAGGAATTTAAGTAATTTCCAGGGCTGAAAGAAATCTATAATACGTAGAGAGAGAAGGAAGAGAGTGATACAACAATTGGGAGAACAAGAAGATCAAGACAACTGCATTTAGTTTAAAGTCATGCTAAAAATTAGAACCAATAGAAAGTGTGGATACTGAACCGAGAATGTGAAGGAGAGAAACCAAGGTTCTTTCTGAAATTTTTTTCCTTTTAAATTGATAGACAATGTTGCAATTTACTGACATAAGGCAGACTGCAGGTGGCAAAGTTCTGAAGGGAAAAGCGGGAGCTTATGTTTTGACAGATGAAGTTTGAGGGGCTTATTAATCATCCAAGGAGGAGGTCTCAATGAGACATGTAGACCTAGAGGCCTACAGATATAGCAGTCTTAGGGTAGAAAACTGTATTAGAATCATAAATTTAGAAATATCAACGCTTAGTATTTAAACTAATGAGGTGGGATGAGATCACCAAAGTAATCAGTGTATATTGAAGGGTGCTGTATAGAGTTATGTTGGGGAAAAATGTGACAGTGTATTTTAAAGCACTTGTCCAATTTCAATTCCCATCAGGGAGCTAACCATTCCAGATTATTTGCTAATTTTTTCTACTAGCTATTTAGTTTGGGTTTGAGGTTTTTGTTTATGGGGTCATACTCTATATATTGAACTGCAATTTGTTTTGTTCTCTAATTGACATGATGAGGAACATTTTCTCTATTAGTATGCATAATTCTATAGGATTACTTCTGTTTCATAATTTTTAGTGATATTAATATACCATAGTTTAATCATATTTGTATTTAGATAACTTGCAACTATTAATATTTAGTTATACATGGAATTGAAGTTGAGCACAGAAGAAGATTAATCAATAATAGAGGAGTTTATTTAAGTGTTACAGGTAATACTGCCTACCATCTAATAACATGCATATGTTTTTATACGAATATGGGTTTTTTTACATTTTCTCATTGGGTCTCAGATTCAGCTTCTCTGATAATAAGAGCATCTTACCATGGGGAGTAGCATTCTAGTGTCTGTAAATAAGAAATTTTAGTATCACAGGGCTTGCAAATCTAAGAGCACTATGTCATTTGGTGATCAATTGGATAGAAAAGTATCTGCTTAAAGTTATAGGGAAATATGGGTTATGCTGGATTGACTAAGGGATACACTGTAAGCCTGTAAGTGAAACCTTCCTCTCTATATATTTACAAATAATGTCATTACTCAATATTTACTTCTGTGCTACTCTTAGAATCTACGTTCTGCGTGGGATGCCATACCACGCTAGAAATAACGGCATGACAAAATTTCCTAGTGCATGCTAGATAACTTAGTGTACATGGAAATAATTCCGTGGGATGTATTTCTAAAGTGGAAATGCAGAGCCTAAGGATTTATCATTTGTAAAATTTTCATAGTACCTTTGGATGCTAAACAAACTTACACTCCCTCAGCATCTTGTGAGAGCTTCAACTGCCCCACCTTTGATAACATGGATATTATCAGTCTTTAAAATTTTTGCTGATGTGATCATTATTGTTTTAATTTTCATTACTCTGCTTAATACTCTGATTGAGCACCTTTGCCTATATTATTCCCGTTTGTATTTTTAAATTCCTGTGCATCTCCTTGACTTCTTTACATTGTTTTACTTTTCTTCGCAATGTTTTTATTTTGCTCTTTATAATGAATCCATATTATTTTTGAGTCTGCAGTCTTCTCAAGATTTTCACCCAGCCTGCATGTATGTGGATTTTAACTTGCTTATGGTTTCACTTATTATAAATATTCTTTTTCGCGTGTGACTGTGAGTGCATTGCAATCTGTGTGTGTGTGTGTGTGTGAGTGTGTGTGTTTACTGCAGTTAAATCTCATCTTTTACTTTATTTTGCACTTTCTGTCTTAAGTGATCTGCTAAGACCATGAAATGAGTTTGGAAGTTTTCCAATAATTTGTGTACACCAGAATACTTCTAAAAAATAAGAATTACTTGTTCTTGAAATATTGGTGGCAGTTCCCTTAACACCCTGTGCTGGGATGAAATTTAGGTATACTTCTTGCTTTGTTTCTTATCCAGCTTTAGCAACAATACTTTGCTGGGCCTGTTTGTTTAGTTGTGTGCTTTTCCAGACAATTTGCTCATTTCTGGGATCTTTTTCATTTTTTTCCTACCAGCCAAATAGAAATACTGAGTTACTGACAACTAAACTTCGTGGTTGTAATGGGTTTTCTTGTCCAGAATTATATTTCACATGTTTTATGCTTCTCATCCCAGCCAGTCAGCTTTCCTCTGAATTAGAATTTAACTGTGAGGTTTTTTAAATTATACTCTAAGTTCTGGGATACATGTGCAGAACATGCAGGTTTGTTACATGGGTATACACATGCCATGGTGGTTTGCCACACCCATCAACCCGTCATCTACATTAGGCATTTCTTCTAATGCTATCCCTCTCCTAGCCCTCCAGCCCCCGACAAGCCCCGGTGTGTGATATTCCCCTCCCTGTGTCCATGTGTTCTCATTGCTCAGTTCCCACTTATGAGTGACAACAATTGGTGTTTGGTTTTCTGTTCCTGTGTTAGTTTGCTGAGAATGATGGTTTCCAGCTTCATCAATGTCCCTGCAAAGGACATGAACTGATCATTTTTTATGGCTGCATAGTATTCCATGGTGTATATGTGCCACATTTTCTTTGTCCAGTTTATCAATGATGGGCATTTGGGTTGGTTCCAAGTCTTTGCTATTGTGAATAGTGCTGCAATAAACATACGTGTGCATGTGTCTTTATAGTAGCATGATTTATAATCCTTTGGTTATATACCAAGTAATGAGATTGTTGGGTCAAATGGTATTTCTGGTTCTAGATCCTTGAGGAATTGCCACACTGTCTTCCACAATGGTTGAACTAGTTTACAGTTCCACCAACAGTGTAAAAGTGATCCTATTTCTCCACATCCTCTCCAGCATCTGATGTTTCCTGACTTTTTAATGATTGCCATTCTAACTGGTGTGAGATGGTACCTCACTGTGGTTTTGATTTGCATTTCTCTAATGACCAGTGACGATGAACATTTTTTTCATGTATTTGTTGGCCGCAGAAATGTCTTCTTTTGAGAAGCATCTGTTCATATCATTCGCTCACTTTTGATGGAGTCATTTGATTTTTTCTTGTAAATTTGTTTAAGATCTTTGTAGATTCTGAATATTAGCCCTTTGTCTAGATGGATACATTGCAAAATTTTTCTCCCGTTCTGTAGGTTACCTGTTCACTCTGACGATAGTTTCTTTTGCTGTGCAGAAGCTCTTTAATTTAATTAGATCCCATTTGTCTATTTTGGCCTTTGTTGCCATTGCTTTTGGTGTTTTAGTAATGAAGTCTTTGCCCATGCTTATGTCCTGAATGGCATTGCCTAGGTTTTCTTCTAGGGTTTTTATGGTTTTAGGTCTTATGTTTAAGTCTTTAATCCATCTTGTGTTAATTTTTGTATAAGGTGTAAGGAAGGGATCTAGTGTCAGTTTTCTGCATATGGCTAGCCAGTTTTCCCAACACCATTTATTAAATAGGGTAACATTTCCCCATTTTTTTTGGTCAAAAATCAGATGGTTGTAGATGTGTGCCATTATTTTTGAGGACTCTGTTCTCTTCCATTGGTCTATATGTCTGTTTTGGTACCAGCACCATCCTGTTTTGGTTACCGTAGCCTTGTAGTATAGTTTGAAGTCAGGTAGCATGATGTCTCCAACTTTGTTCTCTTTGCTTAGGATTGTCTTGGCTATACGGGCTCTTTTTTGGTTCCATATGAAATTTAAATTAATCTTTTTTCTAATTCAGTGAAGGAAGTCAATAGTAGCTTGCTGGGGATAGCATTGAATTTATAAAATAGTCTGGGCAGTATGGCCATTTTCACGATATTGATTCTTCCTTTCCATGAGCATAGAATGCTTTTCCATTTGTTTGTGTCCTCTCTTATTTCCTGGAGCAGTGGTTTGTAGTTCTCCTTGAAGAGGTCTTTCACATCCCTTGTAAGTTGCATTCCTAGGTATTTTATGCTCTATGTGCTTGATATTCTTTCTCTGTTCTGTTTCTAGAAAGATGATTAGGAGATGTACGTCAGGGAGAATATAGAGGTTAAGCAGATTTAACCTTGAGGCACACTGCTAAGATATGAGTTAATACTGTGCTACTAATTAGGTTTTTAAACCTAAAGTTACATAATATAACTGTGTCTCAGTTTCTTCAGTACTTAAGGGGATAACTAAGGAAGTCTTAGTTATATACTTCATTAGTTGTTATAACTCAACTAATGTTATCTCATATTACTATTATCATTTTATTGGAGGAAGAAAGATTAAGTGTGAATAATTATTGCAGTCATGTAATATTTTTGTTACACATAAATCTTAATCCTCAAATTCACATTTGTGGAAATTTATAAATATTTTCTATTGTTCAATTGCATTTTCACATTTTTAACCTTAACTGAAATATAGCATATATTAAAGAAAATGCACAAAACATATATGCTCAATACATTATCACAATTCAACTAACTATGGAACTGCAACATGTTGAAGAAATAAACTGTTGCTAACATCTTAGAAGCTTACGCCTTTTTCCAGTTGCTACTCCTTTTTTGCCTCTGCCCTTAAGGTTTCTTTATTTCAACTCTTAACTCTGTTATCCAGTTTTGCCTGGTTTTGAGCTTAAAATAAATAAAATCATAAGGTGTTCATTATTTTATGCCTGGCTTCTTTTACTCAACATTATGCTTTAGTCTATAGCTGTGGTACATTAATTTTCGTTGCTACTTAGTAACATTCCATTATATAAAGATAACAACATGCAACCATTCCACTAATGGTAAACATTTCAGTTATTTAAATGTGTGGCTACTATAAATAAGACTGCTATTAATTTTATATGTCTTTGGTGCACACATGTATGCACTAATATATACACACAAACGCATGAGTGAAATTGTTAGGTGGTAGCATAGATACATATGTAGCATACGTACATATGTTTAACCTTAGTAGACAAAGCTACATTGTTTTTTTTCAAAGCATCACTGTTAGGCTGTCAGTGTTTATGGGGTTTCTGTTTCTGCAAATCCTTGCAAACAGTTGGTTTAAATATTAATAATTCTGGTTTATGTATTATCATATAACTTACTGTGATTTTAATTTGCTTTTTATAATTTCTAATCAATTGTTCACTTTTTCATGTATTTGTTAAGTTTTTGGGTATCCTCATTCAGGACAAGCCTATTCTGACACCTTGCCTAAATATCCATTTCTCATGGTTGTGTAGGAGTTATTTATAGTTCCATAACTCTTTTCAAATTCATGGATTGCAAAATGCATGTTCCATATTTACAATATTGATTTTTGTATTACTTGAAAATAATTTTTTTTTACTTATTTAGGTTTTCTTTAATTTTTCTACATTATTAAAATATTTTTTTCTATAGAGGTCTTCAAGATATTTTGTTATGTTTCTTCATAGTTATTCATATTTTTAAAGAGTATCTTTTAAAATATCCTTTAAAAATACTTTATATATTAAATTTATAGGTGGTGTCCTACTAGGTTTTGAGAAGGCAAATGTGCTTCGGGTGTTTCTTTTAGGAGAATCACATCTATATTGTGGAGGGCAGTTGCAAAATAGTGGAGAAGGAGAAGGCCTTTACAACAAGCTAAGTGGTGGATAGTTAGGGCTTGATATAGAGAACTAGGAATTAATAAGTGATGAAAATGAGCAAAATCTAACAGTCTGAGTCCACAGAAATTGGCATCTTTTGAGTGTGAAGAGTGATGGATATGATGAAAGGTGAAAGGTTACTGTCCTCCCAAAAATTTCACCATTTATTTTCTTCTGGAAGAATAAAATAAGATATTGCTGTTCAATGGGAGTCAAGGGAAAGTAGAAGAAGACATGACTATGTTTTTACAAATGTTCCTGGCAGCTGCTTTTCACATTCTTTTTTCTGATGTGCTCACTACGTATGCGCTCAAAACAAAAATTAGTTAAATTTTTTTCTCCTTCTCTTTGTGCTTAGTCATGAGAAATGCTCAGCGACTGCAGACATAAAGAGAAAGCTTTCAATTAAAGTTTCAATGATGGGATAGGAACTGAGAAGTCTGTGGAGTTTTCTGCCTAGGAGTACCCTTGGAAAAGCCACTGCTATGCCCAACCAGCACCGGGAATCCCAGATCACATGCAATCATAGGAGTTGCCCTGGAGGCAGAAGCTCAGCACATGTTCTGGTACAAGGAGATTACAGTGTTGTGCAAAGCAAAGGGATGAATGATGCCCAACTCTCTAACATGGGCCTCGGTTTCCACATAGAGGTTGGAAATGAGCTAGGAAGCAGATCCACCATAAATGGAGAAAGAAGAGAAACAAGTTGAGCTTTTAATGACCCCGTAGCCTGACTCTTTGGTATGGAAATGGAAAGAGATCCTCATGGAAACATAAATAAAATATATCACATATAACTTACACCAATAATTATTTTCTCCCCCAGTACCTCAATTTTGCCCAGATTGGACTCTATTTTATTTCCTTATTTTTCCACAGTAATTTACTTAAGTAAAACCAGGATTTATTTTACTCATCTCCATGTCAGTTGCTAAGTCCAAGGGATGTATATAGTTTAAAAAATATCACAAAGGATGATATGGTGAAATTGAACAACACATTATTACCTGATGTACAGTCATTGATTTTGTATACTAGCCTTTACCCCTGGCTACTGATAATTTTGGATTTTGAAGATTCAAAGACAGAGACTTGTAAATACTTTAGTTTTTACACTTCTTTATCATACTCATACCTGGGGTGGAAAAGTATCATTTAATATATTAAGAACATTGTTATAGTACATGTATTTAAATAACTCACAAGAGCAAGTAATCCTACCTCATGTCATCTATTTTTGAAAAAATATTTTATGTATTACCACCTGCTTCTTCCAGATGACCTTTAGCAAAACTTTGTGAAGTTTCATTGTGGCTGTTGTCTTAGAAAGATGGTCTTGTTAATAAGAAGGTCAGTGTTTTAGCCTTGCAATATAAGATGATGTGCATTTGTTTAGAGGGAGACTTTAGGATACAGCGAAGTGTTTTACAAATGTTTACCATTTTTATTTTTATTAGATTTTTGAAAGTATTTGGTTTAAAATTTTCTTCTTTTTATTCAACCAGCTCTTTAAATTACCCATCAATTCTTGTTAAGAGTGTGTATTGTGTATCTCTCTATACATTTCATGTATTTTTGTATGAATTGTGCTATTTTTATAATTTTTCTATTTAGCCTCTGTATCCAATATGATTCAATGTATACATGGATGCCATACATAGGTACTGATTATTTCCTCTTTTATTATTAATAAATTCTAATTTATTTCAATGTGTTATCTCTGTAATACATAATATTCTAGACAATATTGACTCCATTTTTTATGTTTTAGAATTCCTAAATTATAATTGCATATAAATTAATATTTTAATTGTCTTGATGGACACAGTGTTCTTTTACTATGCATTGTAATATTTATCATCCAAACTATACTTTCAAATGTGTTTTATTCTCCTCCATTTTATATCTTAGTGAAGGTGTCCCTCCTAAACTGAGCTATTAAATGAAATAAATAAACTATGAATCATTCCACAGTCTCTTTCTCCATTAAGCCATGCTGATTTTCCTCCTCAATGGTTCTTAAATTCAGTCTTTATTTTTCTTTCCCACACTTTTGTTCAGGGCAGATGCTTATCATTGTCTTTCCTGGATTGCTGGCTTAATCTCTTGATCTTTTTCTTCTCTCATGTCCTGCCAGACTCATACCTGTCCTCTAACCTGTGGCCAGAGTGCCTCAACTGAACATGCTACTCAATTTCTGAGAAACATTTTTTAAAACCTATCTATCAATGACTCTCCCTTTCTTGATTCAACGTTCTTCACAAAGGGGTGACAAGTGTGATTAGATATTGATGTCCTCTGCTCTCAGGACCACAGCAAGGGTCCCATGGTTGCTGTAGTGCCTCAGCTAAGAAAAGCTTAGTGCTTACCTTAGTGCATTATGCAAGCTTCCTAACTTTCTGAAGATTGCTTGACATGAATAAATGTGGAGAGCATTGAATTAGAACATTAAAAGTCCTTTTAATGACATAGAAATCTTTCTAGACTAGGAAGCGCAGCTAAACTATATAATACCCTTGTGCAAATCTGTAAAAAGGTATCATTTAGCCCCAACAGATGATTTTTAAAAGATGCCACAAGTAGACATCAGGTATATTTGATAGTACCTTTTTGGAAAGAAAGAAAGAAGAAAGAAAAAGAAAGAAAGAAAGAAAGAAGAAAGAGAGAAAGAAAGGAAGGAAGGAAGGAAAGAAAGAAAGAGAAAGAAAAAGAAAGAGAAAGAAAAAGAAAGGAAAGAAAAAGAAAAGAAAGGAAAGTGAAAGAAAAGAAAGGAAAGAAAAGAAAGAGAGGAAGGAAAGGGAAGGGACGGGAGGAAGAGAGAGGAAGAAAGAGAAAGAGAAGAAAGAAAAAAGAAAAAGAAAGAAAGAAACAAAGAAAGAAGAGAGAGAGAAAGAGAAAGAAAGAGAAAGAAAAGAAAAAGAAAAGAGAAAAGGAAAGAGAATTACATATTACTTCTCTGGGCCAGATTCGGCCCTCTGTTAAGTTCCAGGAATTGGGCCAGTTTTATAAACTGCATAACCATGAGCAGAGGCCAAACTCCCACTACCTGATCTCTTGGTGTATCGCCTTTCTTTGAGGTATTCATCATGCTGTTTTAAAATTATGTCTTTTCTCTTTTTGTCATCACTGATTTAGAAAAACCTTACTCTGTTTCCTTACCTATCCACACTTTCAATTCGTGTTACTTTTACCTCCAGCCCAATCTTGCTTCCATCAAATTTAATGTGTAATACTATCATAGCCATTATCATGCCATTTTCTGTATATAGTGTTTGTGTTTTCCAAGGGGTGAAAACACTATAAAGTTACACTACTTCTCAATCCAGCAAATTTACAGTTAGTTATCTACCTAAAAGAAATGAAAACATATATCCACACACACTGGCCCTACAGTGAAAACAATCTAATCGTGTGTCACCTAGTGAATGAATTCACAAAATTAGAGAACTCTTATGTATGAAACTATGTACCTGATTTTCTTACCTAAGTTCTTTGAAAGCACAAACACACTTTTTTGTGTATCTTTTAGTTGCATACCATGCCTGGCTCAGAGCTTTGCCTGAAAAAGGCCCTTGATAAATGGTGGATGAATGAATAAATGCATTAAAAAAACAATCTATCCATATGATAGAATACCACTTAGCTATAAAAAAGAACAAACTGTAGATACATACTACTATGTGGATGAACCTCATAGTTTTATACACACTGAAAGAAGCCAGGTACCAGAAACCACATACTGTAAGATTCCATTTATACAAAATGTCCAGAAAAGACAAATCTTTAGAGATAGACTGGTGAATGGCTTGAACTGTGGAGAGGGACAGCGACAGTTAATGTGCACATGGTATCTCAGTGAAGTGATGAAACATTCAAAAACTGATTTATGGCAATGGTTTCAAAGCTTGGTAAATTTACTAAAATATCATTGAATTCTACACTTGAAATGGTTGAATTATATGATATGAAAAGATGCCTCAGTTAAGTTACTTTTTGAAACTTAGATTACTTGTCTTTTTCTTATTGAGGTTTGAACCAGCAGCCCAAGATCTGGCCTATGGACAATGTTTTGATGCTTATAGCTCTACCATTCTCTACTCAACATTTTCCCCTATTTAAAAAAAAAAACTTTAGTTATTACTCATTTGTTTATAATAAGAATATAGAGGTCTTATTTCCAATTTGGTAGATATTTTGATTAATATGATTAATATTAAAAAGTCAGACATGATTGTAATATAGTTGCATAAATTCAGTATTTTTTAACTAGTCACAATTCATTTCATGTTTTCCCATTGTTGAAAAAAAGTTTTTTGGTCGCAATCCCTAAAAGATTCTGTAATAAAATGAAGTTTGCAATATTGCATGATACGGTCCTTTCTTGAAAGATTCATAACAGGGACTAGTGTATATTTTTAGGAATCTTGAGTCTGAAGCTTTAAATTTCTTTCTTGTTTGACTGTTGCTATGATAATGCTACATTTTTAAGAGTCAAAATTATAGTAGTGCAAAATAATATACATGAATTTTTCAATCACAGATCTGAAGACCCATTAGATGTGGATCTAGTTGCTTTTTATACATCATTCATTCCTGGACCTGAGTGAAGGGACAGATCAACCTGGGGCAGGATCTTTTCCTGGTGAATAAAAGGAGACAAGAGACCATAATACACCACACATACGAAACTTTTGCTTGGATGTGGCATATATTATGTTCATGAATGAGAGCCATAAATCAAAGATATGAGGAACTATATCTTACCCAGAGTGAAGTCACAGCAAGGGAGGGAATGAAAGAAAGATATGTGACTTTCTATTTGGAGTTTTCTTACTTTTAAATGGATCTCACTACCCTCTTTTTCACAATAAATTTTTGAATCCTAGATTCATGGATTATATTTTGAGAAACAACAATAATGTGAAATTGTAATTCTTATCTCTGAATGCATATTAAAATCACATGTAGTGTTTTTAAAAATATTGATATCCACATTCCACCTACACCAATTGAAACAATCTTGAGGGAGTGGAATTCAGGCATTGGTATTTTAAAATTCCCTTCGCTTAATCTATGAATATATAAGAAAAGGTTGAGAACTACTACTGTGGGGAAATGGAATGTGGCAGAATATTTTTCATACTCTTCATTTGAACATTTCTACCTAGAATTCAATGTTTTTATATTCCCTAAGCTTAAGTACATTTTACTTCAGGCATATCTGAATTTTAGTCTGTTAGTTACAGACAGAGTAGTCTTTATTGAAGTTTGATATGGAGCTTTATTTTAGCCTTATTGGGATTATATATTCCATTCTCCTTGGAGTGAGTTTGTAGAGAAGAACAGATTATAAATCGCTTTGTATAACTTTCAGTGCCTTATATTTCTCTGGTATATTTCTACATGGAGGAGAGAATATATTTTAGGCCATAGATACACTATGATTAGGTATGTCTTCCGGGAGAAATAGGAAGCACAATATGGTTTCAATGATCTATATTTGCATAATTTAAAAAATGTATAGCCAAGGAATTACAACATTATTTCAGAAGTTCCAGAAGATGTTAAATTTTTGTAGCCCCAAACACTTCAATCACCCTGTGGGGAACTCCTATTTTTTACAATAAATTAAGCATCTATTTTTTGGCTTGAATATTTTATATATATTGCTTTTTAAATTAGCTTTCTAGCATTTTGACTATAAAACATTATTTAATAACCTACATTTAATAAGTCAGAAACATTCTGCTTATTTTTGTCACCTTTATCATACTTATGATTTGAATCTTGGAGAATAATACGTAACATGGTGATTCAGAGTATAGGATAATAAGGAAATGAGAAGCCTAAATCATATTAAAGCATATAAAGCAATACAAACGGAAGAATCAATACAAAAGAAAAGCATAGTACATAAAGCAGGATGAAGTAATCGATAGCAGTGTATTGTAGCATACAATCGCAGATGATTACAGGAGAACCCACTTGAGTTATGTAGTGATACTAAAGAGCTACAACAAATTTCCACTGCATGTTGGCATCAGACAAAGGATTAAGGGAATTCTGAACAACATTAGAAAAGTTTAACTATTACCAAAGAATATCAAAGCTCTAAAACTTTCTGAACATTTTTAAAAATAATATTTGAAAATAGTTTTGCTTTCAGGCCACCAAAGAAGAAAAACAAAGTGTCTGGGTTCTAACATCTAATAGGATTCTAAGCTCTAATAAGATCTAAGATCCATGTCAGGATTCTAGGATCCTAATATCTAACTTTACCCTGTGGTAGCCTAATTTTATGTTACCACTGGATGAAATTCGATATTACTAATTAGTTATTACTTATTTTCTAAGGAATTAATATGAATTATTCCAGTTTCTTACTACTACACTAAAAAAAAATCACAAGAAAATTGGTGGACTAAAACAACAGTAACTGTTTAACTCTTCTTCCCCGTGTTCCTAGGGGCTGGCTGTTCTCAGTTCAGTGGTTCTCACTCAGAGTCTTGCTTGTGGTTCCAGGGAAATGGTGTCTGCGCCTGGAATGATTTCAAAGGTTTTTTCTCTCACATGTCTCCATGTGACTTGGGCTTCTTCACATCATGACAGTTGAATTTCAGTAACAAGCATCCTAAGGGGACCAAGCAGAAGCCAGAAGGTTTATTCCTATTTAGGACCTAATTTTGGAAATCATAGCATGTCACTTCCTTTCTATTCCAGACATTCAAGAGGATACACAGAGCCCATTCTTTCAATGAGAGGAGTGTAAGCATCACACAAAAACATGGAAGATGGAAGATCTTTTGGCCATTGTCTTGGAAGTGTAATCTGACACATGGATCTTAAATTTCCTTTTATATTTTCCCTTGGTGTGGACACTAAAATATTTACCTAGGCTTATCTAATGCATACATCACAATTTTCCCAAAGAAGAATTTTAATATGGGAGTTTTGGATACACACAGGATGTGAACTGCAGACATTTTCCTAAGAGTTTACCTAGTTGTTCAAGGTATGAGAAGGGCAGCTGCCTTTGTCTGAGACCCCAACACATATCGCTCTTTGTTTCTCTTACCCATTAAAATGCAGCCTTAGTCTTTTAGTTCCACTGAAATTTTAAGCCGCTTATCACCTCATGGTTTCTGCTTATATTTGTTAATTTATCGACTGGATCTTTGCATAATGTCTTAATCAGCTTGTGCTGCCATAATAAAATACAATAGGCTGGGTGACTTGAATGACAGAAATTTATTTCTCATAGTTGTGGAGGCTGAAATTCTCAGATCAAGGTGCCAGCAAGGTTGGATTCTACTGAGAGTTCTCCTTCTAGCTTGCAGACGGTCACCTTCTAGATATGTACTCACACAGAGAAGAGTGAAAGCAAGCTTATAAGGAAGTAGTGTCTTATAAGGACACTGCTCTCATCAGGAGGGCCATCACTCTTTTGATCTCATCTAAACATAATCAGTTTCCAAAGTTTCCATCTTCAAACACCTTCACATGAGCAATTAAGGCTTCAGCATGTGAATTTAGAGGGATGTGACAATTCAGTCCATAGCACATGAGTAATTCCTCATATATTCTCTCTCAGCTCATATATCAAGCCTTCCCTGGCCATCCTGTTCACAATAGTTCTAGTCTTCCCGAGGCATTATCATATTACCTATTTCCTTCGGTGCATTTACACTTTTCCCTCCCTTCTTTATATTAGATTCAAGTCCCAGTGAAAGCAGCTTTTTGTGTTCATGCTGGAACAGCGCTTGCTGCAGAGAAGGCTTCAGAAAATGGTCCATGGATGAGTGAATGAATCGATGGCTCACCAGAATAATTCATATATGAGTGCTTTGGCAGCTGTAATTTTGGGGGAGAGGTTATCTTTCTTAAATGGTCATAAATCAAACCAACTTCAGCTTTCACGCATTCATTCCCATTCTGTTATTCTGAGGCCACAAGGAAAGTCATTAATTCTTTGACATAATCGACTGCACTTCAAAAATTTATAAACAGCTATTCTGTCCCATTTATATTTTCAATTTAAAGGTTGTGTGTGCTTACAAGCACATTTAATATGACAGGTTTCTAATCCTCTTGTCATCACTGACACTTACCTCAGGAAGTTTTCAGTTTTCAAATGACCCTTTGAAAGTGTGTGGTCCCAGTAGAATATAACACTCTAGGTAATGCCTCACTAAGCTAAGGATATAATAGGACATCACTTACCTGGTTAGGGGCTGTTTTTTTATTAATGCAGAATAAAATATTTTGCCTTTTCTGAGGAAACATGATTCACAAACAATCTAATGGATATTTCCATTTTTAATTGTGTCTATTTTGCCAAAGCTAAAATCAGTTTTGCCAAGTGTCAAATATCAAGAATTTTAGAGCCTTTTAAACTGACATTTAAAAACCAAGAAAACAAAAAAAATTTGTTCTAAATAGGTTAAGATTCCAAAATAAATTCAGAGGATTGACACAAAATGAGATCCTGCTGTTTTCACAAGCAAGATCAAAAGAAGCTTCCAAATAATTCATGAGACTTCTGATTTAATGCCATATGGCTGGCATCTTTGCAATAATCAGCTTGAACTTCCTATTTAAAAAATGATAAAGACCTTCAAAGGAAGAAATGAAAACAACAGAACCTAAAATTGATTCACAACCATAAATTTGTAACAATTATTTCCCTTTTGGGTTGGATTAAGACTACCTTTGTTTCATATGTCCTACTCATATTTAGACTCTAAATTCTGCAATGTCTACAACTTTGTTAAGAATATCACCACAGTAGTCAGATACACTGGGTTCAAATCAAAGGGTCAACCTTGTTGATTTTAAGGCAAGTTATTTAGCATCGTCATGCCTCAGTTTTCTCATTTGTAAAATAAGGGTATTAATAGCATCAAATCAGAAATACATAGAATATACTTAAAATAATGTGCCATATTACTCAGTAAGTATAAAACAAGTATTCAATAAAAGTAAGCAATTGATGGTGAGGTTATTATTATAGAATAGAATATTTTAGTTTGCTTGAAGACATTTAGAGATATAGAATCCCTTCACCAATGGCTTCCCTATTGGCTAAGAAATTCACATTTTAGTACTAAAATTTTGTAGTACTGTTGCTCTATGGAAAAAATTTACCTTTGGAGGTATCTGGGTCACCATCACCGCCGTCACCACCTTCACTACTCTTGTGCCTCAACCCACTGATCTCTCCGCTAGACCCTGGCCAATTCAGCTCCTTTCTGCAGACAGCAAGCATAAGCATCAATTGAAGTAAGTTAGAGTCTTAGAACCTCAGGTCCTATCCTAGATGTAATTCTGAATCTGCCTTTTAATAAGACCCCAAGTTTATTCATATATTTATCAATATATAAGAATCTCTGCTCTATATTTATCCAGAGTCTGCAGCTTCTGGCAAAAGACTGTTCAAAACAGCAATTCTGAGAGTATGAAATAGTACCTTACACACTGAAAATTTTTAGAGTCCATTAATAAATCCAGATGCTCAGGTATAGAACCAAAAGCAAAAAAGTATTATGAGATTTAAAGTTGTATCTACTTTATTTGTACATACTTGGGTATTACATAAAGGAAGATAGAAATAATTGATTGTACAGCGTTTCTTGTTGGAATATATCAATTGCCCTTCAGCTCCAGATCTGCAAGAAGATTTGAACAGCATCCAGTTAGATAGTAAACAGAGAAAGGACTTTGACAAGTACTGTTTGTATTAAAGAAAACACTTGGATAAATTTTTCACAACAAATACAACACTTAAAAAATATTAATAATTGGAAAAGAGCCCAGTACACAGGAGACACCGGATAAATATATGTTGAAGTCAACCAAAAAGTGAAAAGAGAAAATTACAAAGAACAGACAATCCTTCAGATTTTAAGAAGTTCTGTTTTATGGCAAAAACAGGTAACTACAAGACGATGCCCTAAGTGCAGGATCAGAGTACGTAAAGGGCATATGAGAAAGCCTGCATGTATCTCTCCCAACTTGAGTGCATATGGGCATAAGAGGGATGTCTGTAAATGAGGACATTTCTCCTGAATTTACAAGGCATGATTGTTGCTTATGGGGATAGAAGGGAAGGTAATGACATTCCAGAAAAATTGATGTAGCCTTTCCTGTGAGTCATGTATGATCAGCCAGCAGCAGGAGATGTCTTGGGAGAAATATCAAAATTCACAGCATGGAGGTTCTTGCATGAGGAGCTTGTGTATGGTGGAGTGGGGTGGAAGTAATTGCAGAGGAGATTTTGAAGTGCTCCAAGGAGAAAAATGCTAAGACCAGGTTTTAGTTTCATATAATAATTATATATAATAGCATTGTATGCTGATAATGCAATATATATATATTTATAACTAATAAAACAAAAGCCTATGCATTAAGAGCTCAATTATTCTCATTTCAAAGATGAGAAAGTATAAGCTTAGAAAAGTTCTTTTTTTCAAAATTATGCATAATAGAGCCTTGCACATGGTAAATGCTGGATATATTTCTTGTTAAAAGCAAACACACAAAAAATAACAACAAAATAATAGGCTTTACCATAGTTGGAACATTCAGCAGCACTGTAGTTTGGTCTATTTTTTTAATGCCCTTAATGAATGAAAAGATCTGATCAGTGAAAATGAGTTTCCTTGTATCTTTTGCCTCTAACTTCATGATGGCCCACCTTCAGCTCTCTGGAGAAGGAAAAGCAGACATTTCTAGGGGAAGTAATAAATGGCCTCAGGTGATCTAGGCAGCCGTGTAAAGAGAGGGATCAGGAGGTTATTAATTCATGGTGCAGACAGGAATCTTGGCCTGGCTGTCCTGGTCATTTGGTCCTCAGGGTAAAAATATGATATAACAGCACTGCACATCTTCGTCTTCAAATTAACTATCTTCTTGGTCACACTTCTCCAGTACAAACTGGTTGATCTTCATGTCTGGTGTGAAGGCTCAGCCTGGTATCTCAATTCATCATCCTCTTGGGAATTTTACTCATCTTACTGTTATTTTTTATTTTTCAGGTTACGTAATTTATGTTTCTTTCTTGGTTTACTGTCTTACTTGAGGTACACATCTTCCAATAACATATTTAAAACTGTTCCTTGGGAGAAAAATGTATGGCGATCTTAAATGTCTGAAAATATTTGTATTCTACCGTTATACCTAATTTTCCGAGTATAACATTTTCAGGTAGGTAATTATTTTCCATCAGAGTCTTTTAGCTATTGCCTCATTGCATTTTTTTGTTGCTTCCAGAGATGCTATTGAGAAATTTCAAGCTATTCTGAGAGCTGATCTTTTATCTGATATTAATCTTCTATATTTTCTCTAGAAGATTTTGATTCTTCTCATTGTTCATAGTGCTCTGATAGTCCACAAACATGTGCTTTTGAATGTAACTTGGTATGAATTTATTTTCATAGAATGTGGTAATCACTTAGAGTGGTATCTTTTAATCTGAAAATGGTCATTATTTGGTTCTAAAAAAATTGCTTATAATTTTCTCCACTCTATTTTCTCTGTAAACTCTTTTTTTGGAAGAGGATTTTATACTGCAATCTTCTAATTTAATTACCTTTATCTCAAATCTTCTTTGTGTTCAATTTTTTGAATTCTTCAACTTTATTATTAACTTTTATTGCATGTTCTTTTTATTATCATCTTTTAAATTCCATGAGTTCATTTTAATTCTAATTTTATGTATTGTGATATCAGGGTTGCTGTATCTTTTTGTACAATTCTGAAGACATTAAAATAGTTTTTAATGTCTGCATAATTTGTTTCCACTAATTGGCTTGTTTTCTATTTATTTTGTTCTTTGTCATTCAGATTAGAAGCTTTCTTTAGATATCTGGTAACTTTTTATTGTCAGTTTATATGTAAGAGTAAAAACATTTAAAAAAAACAAAACCTTGACCTCGAATTTTGAACCTAGGATTAAGTATGGTGAACTTGGAATTCACTACAGGCTGATCTGCGTGGGGTGATTATTGGATGATTTCTCATTCCAGCATATTTGAGTCTTTCTTCTTGACAAACCAAATTTTTCATAGAAAAGGGCTCCAATCTCCTGTTCAGAGTTACGTCTACCTTCTAGAGTTTTGAAAGAATAGGGAGGTAGGAGTGTAAGGTAGAAGGAGTATGAAGTTTCAACATTCAACACCCAATTTTCTCCTTTTTAATAATACCTATATATTCAATTATTCAAAGGATCTTCCAGACTCAAAACAATGTTTTACCCTTGCAAACAGTATTGAGTAGGGTAGCAGAGGTTAGCTTATAAGGACTTCTCACACTTTTTCTCACCCATTTATCCTTATTGAGTGGTATCCCTTCAGGTAAGCCATCAGGTGAGGCTTGGATGTCTTGTTTTTCTTATTAAAACTACACCTCTGAATACCTAATCCATTACTGTTCATAGTAATAATAGGTCCTCTTAGGGTTTACATTTAGTAGAAAAAGTATGTTTAGTTAATAAAAGTGCGTTAATATGTATGCATATGTTTGTAATAATTTTACAATTATACTACTTAATTTTCTTTTTTACTTTAGAGCAATCTCATAAATTAGAACATATATTATGAAAAAATAAATATACAAAAAGCAATGCATCTCAAAAGCTATGATAAGAAGTAATAGATATTTAGAGATATGTGAACTAATGCAACTAGAACTCTCAAAGATATTTAGAGACATGTGGACTAATGCAGTTATAACTATCAAAGATGCTAAGACAAAATCACATCCATAAGCCGTAAAAACAATACCTCTGCTAATACCGACATCTCCTCTGTTGTTAACACAGTGAATTTCAGAGTGAATTGTGTACATTGTCATTGAATGTACATGTAAAATAACAAATAGTTAATATTACAAACAATGTGTAAATTACAGGACATTTGTACTTTAAGGAGTTCTTAATTTATGAAGCAAACTATAAACACAGTTGCATAGAGGATAATTTTTGGTAAAATACATTGAAAGCTAAATTGTACTCAGTTTCAAGGGCCCCAAATGCTAATAAAACAGAAGATAATTATATTAATTAGTAGATGTGACAGAAAATGTTCTCCTACAAGAAATACTTGTAACATAGGACAAAGGGGCAGGTCAGTAAGGAGTGAAATTAATTGAGATTGCAGATCTCTCTATATATTTCAGAGAGATAGGCATTTTAAACTGGGTCATGAAATGGATTGGATGCTAAAAGCAAATCAGAGATAAATGAGAAGGCAAGCATGAGATTTAGGGTAATATGAATTCAAAAGCTCCTGCACAGTTTAGAAAATGGGAAGTTAAGATTCGTTCATGTTACTTCAGAGCAAAGAAAATGTGAATTTAAAAGGAATAAGTGTCAAGATAAAAAGCACAGATTTCATAGTACAGGAAATAGGTAGTCATGGGCATATTTAGATATAAAATGAGTGAAGGTTAGCTGTTTTTTTTTTTCTAAATGAAGACACTAAGGAAAAGTTGATAGATTTTCAAACATACACAAATGAGATCAGAAACCTGTTTGCACATGTTCCAGATTAAGAAGAAATTTTGAGTTTGAAATATCTAAACAGCATATAACACTATTTTAATGAACTATTAGGGCCATCTTAAATTTTACCAGGCGTATGGAATCAATTAGACATGATTTTTGTAACTAATTTATGTATCAAAGTAAATTGTCTAGATACATTAAGACTAACTATCAGAGCAGCTATGATAAAACCACAGCAACAAAGCAATTGAACTTCCACAGTGTTAGTAAAAGATTTGGGGATATAATTGCTTGAAACCTGAATGAATTTGTTGAGAGTTAAAAAGTGGTTAATATTAGTGGTTTGAAAAGATGATTAATTAGACTATAGAAAAATTATACTCTGACATTAAAAATATATTACTATATACCTACATTTTCCTCTCTTTCCTTCAACTTCTCAGTTTACTCCTATCTTTGGGTTGTCTTTATTTTCTAGGAGGTTTTCTATACATGTTGGAATATACATCTACTTTCAGAATCAAACCTTGTCTTTATGATTCATGTTCAAATGAATGCTAAAAATAAAAACAACAAAAGTGACAAATACCACCACATGAATTATTAATTAAAGAGTAATAAATTCCTGTCCTCTTTTCTTAAGAGAACCCAGTTCTCTCCCCTATTTTCACCACTGGAAAGTGGTAGAAGCAGTTGGTAGGAAATATTCCACCAGCAGTTCAAAGAACCAATATTTAGTGAATACCAACAATGAGCCAGAATACTCTGCTACAGACACATTAGCAACAAGGAAAGAAAAATTTCTGTTCTCAAGGAGCTTATATTCTAAAGAAACAAAATAAGTATGAATAATAAGCATATAAGTAAGTACATTATATAATATTTTAGAAGGTGATGCATACTTTGCCAAAAATGATAGAGTATAATAAAATAAAAGAGATTGGGAGTGCTGAGATTTAGGGTATTGGGGGTTGCTACTTTAAGTATGGTTCTTAGGGTAGTACTCACTGAGAAGGTGATACTAGAGCAAGCGTTACGTGGAATGTGGGGCTTATCATGCAGATTTATCTAGGAGAGTGGCATTCCCTGCCAGGGCTAATATAGGAACCTCTCTGACATTTTAGAGAAGGTGTAGGAAGGCTAGTGTGGTTAAAATTGGAGGGTGAGGAGATGAGGTCAGAAATTGTAAATCATTTGTGGTCTTGACTTTTATTCCGAATGAAATATGAGGACTTTGGAAGGTTTTGAGCAAAGGAATGACACAATCCAAGTTACAGTTTGAAAGGATCACTTTGGCCACTCTGTTGAGACTAAATTTCAGATAGACTGAGAAGTAAGAAGTAAAGCATGGAGATCAGTTAGAGGACTTGGAGTAATTCAGGTGTGAACTGATGATATTTAGGATGGAGACAAAGTCATGTCTCACTTAATGATGGATATCTGTTCTGAGCAATGTGTCATTAGGTTATTTCATTGTGCCATTAGGTTATTTCATTGTGCCAATATCATATAGTTACACAAACCTAGATGAGATGGCCTACTGTATGTCTGGGCTACAAGGTACAGCCTATTGCTCCTAGGCTACAAACCTGTACACCATGTGACTGTTCTGAATATTGCAGGCAATTGGAACACAATGGTATTTGTTTGTATAAACATATCTAAACATAGAAAAGATACAGTAAAAATACAGTATTAAAAGCTTATGAAACCACTGTCATGAATGTGGTCTGTCATTGACAGCAGTTATTACGCAGCTCATGACTGTAGCTACAGAGCCTCTGGTCCTTAAAGAGACACTGCACAAGCAAAGAACACGTCTACCAGAGCAATCTGGGTTCCATTTTCTATTACATTTTAATGATGCTTAATGAAGAGAGCAATGCAGTAATGCTGTATTTTATCCCCCAAAATAAAAGAGGTAATTATATTGTAACTAGTTATTAATAATGTGGATAGTCATGGATATAACATTTTATACATTTTATAGGGCTTTTCTCTATCATTTATTTATATAATCATGTTCTCCCATTATTCTATGAGGTAGAGAAATCTGGTATTTTAACCACTTTTTATAAATAGAGAAATTAATGACCACTATAATTATATGCTTTCCCCAACTCATAAGATCCTCAAGAATTCCAAGTGGAAAGCAACATAGAAAATGCACACATTTGATCCTGCTATTTTCTCTGAAATATTGTTTTTCTATTTAACCATCAATCACTTTTTATGAAATCATTTTATGCAATTGTGTCTATTTTCTTTCTCCTGATTCCTTTTAACACCTGGGGATTCTGCCCTTGATGTTATGATTGTTCTTTAAAAGACAACTCCTTTGATTAGGGATCCTCAATAATTCCTTTAATTCCTCTATTTCTTCCCCCCTTATGGAATTTAGATGGTGAATCTTCTTCCTTTTTTTTCTTTTTTTTTTTTTTTTGCCTTAAACTCTCTCATTGTCTTCTCTCTTGGCTCTGCTTTTATCTTCTTACAGATCATTGGTTCCCCCAGTCTTCTTTTTTTCCCTCTCTTTTTCAGTGAAAAACTTTCTAACTTTGGGTAACGTAGGAAGCTGAATTTCAGATTTCCCATTATAAATTAGTGCCCCATATTTCATATAATTTTAATCATGACATCTGTAACATCCAAGTCTAATTCACTTATATGCATACAACTATCTTTAGGAGATTTTTATTTGAATGTTTCATCACAGCGTCAGAAATTTTAACACTAATTTTATAGGATGCTCTCAAAATTTACTATTTTTCCAATTTCTGGTGTTGACATTACTCATCTCCTTCTTGTTCCTGGCTTCAAAATGTTGATGTTATCTTTAACTCTAACAGGTTATTCAATTCTATTTATTTTTACTTCCAAAGGACTCTCAGAGTAAAACATTCCCTTTTTATTTCCATCAACCAAGACCTGGCACTCATTAGTCCACACCTGATTGACTTCCACAATATCATTGCCAATTTACTGACTTCTAGAAGATTTTGTATATGCGGCTTTATAATACCTATTTGCATGCTGTATTTAGAAATGCTAAGACGACTTTTTCCTGCTATAGCATCAAGTCTGAATAGTTTTGGTTATCAGTTTTATAGATTACTTGACATAAATTTACTTCTCAAAATTTATTTTACAATTCCCTATAATTTTTTTGATTTGGTCAGAAGAGAGCAATGAACAACTAATGTTTGTAAAATGCCAAGTATATTCTAGCTATACGAGACACTAAAGAAAACCATAATTGAAAGATTTTAGCTGGGCGTGGTGACTCACGCCTGTAATCCCAGAACTTTGGGAGGCCGAGGCGGGCGGATCACGAGGTCAGGAGATCGAGACCATCCTGGCTAACACGGTGAAACCCCGTCTCCACTAAAAAATACAAAAAATTAGCGGGGCGTGGTGGCAGGCAGCTGTAGTCCCAGCTACTCCGGAGGCTGAGGCAAGAGAATGGCGTGAACCCGGGAGGCGGAGCTTGCAGTGAGCCGAGATCGCGCCACTGCACTCCAGCCTGGGCGACAGAGTGAGACTCCGTCTCATGAAAAAAAAAAAAAAAAAAAAAAGATTTTAAGAAGAGAACATAGTACATGGTATAGTCCCTTCACAGATGTCTTTGAATAAGCCGATATGGTGATATGACATGTTTTACAAGAAGTAGGAAAACTTATCCTGAAAGTGAAATCAGGTGGCAAATGTTGGCACAGTTAGTTAACTTGTTATGCTTCTGGTAACATGGATGAATGATTTAGAGACATGCGTAAGCAATACAGGCACATTTTCTCTTATTTAGCTTTCATATCTTTAAAATTGAAGACTGAAATAATATTCATAAGCCTACAACCTGAGACTGAGCTAACATTGAAGAAATAGGCCCATAAGAGAACTCTTGGTCATGCACAAGATCAGTGCTCCAGTCCCATTTGGAGAAGTTGTTAGAAGCTTTCCATAGAAGCTGGTGCATTTCAGGAATTTAATGTGCATTAATGGATTTAATGAGGGTGGTAATGAAGTTTTTCATTCTTGTCAAAGAAAAAACCAGAAGGAAAAAGAAATGTCAATAGCTTTTTATCTTTTTACCTCCCAATAATTGGCATATTGTTTTTGGTATTTCCTTTTAAGCTCATTTCCGGATAAAACTAAATAACAAATATGTGTGTGATGTGCACTGAGTAGGTGTACATGTGTTTAATAGAATGTTTTTCTTCACTGTTGAAAGTGGTGTTTGAGTCTCCTATTATATTGTTGTTTATTTCTTCCTTTAGTTCTGCCAATGTTTGTATTATATTCTTAGGTGTTATAATGTTGGGTCCAAATATATTTTTTAATTGTTACATGTTCCTGGTGAATCAGCCCTTTTTTCCTTATATACTTCCTTATTTGTCTTTTGTGACAGCTTTTTACTTAAAGTCTATTTTGTCTGATACAGTAATAGCCACTTCTGCTCTTTTTTTTAGTTACCATTTGCATGGACTGTCTTTTTTAATCCCTTTGCTTTCAGTCTATGAGTATCCTTAAACCTAAGAGGATTTTTTTGTAGACAACATTACATAGTTGTTTTTTTTTTCTTTTTTATTCTCATTCTGACATTGTTTTTTGTCTTTCGATTGAGGAGTTTAATCTCTTTACATTTAAAGTAACTATTGATAAGGAAAGATTTACTATTGCCATTTTGTTAATAGTTTTATGTTAATCTTGTAGTTGGCCATCTTTTCCTTTCTTGCTGTTTTCCTTTGTATTGGCTGATGTTTTATACTGATATGCTTTGATGTCTTTCTTTTTTATTTTGTATATCTTCTATACATATTTTATTTCTCGTTATCATGAAACTCAAAATATATTTATAAAAGCCTATTTTAAGCTGATAACAACTTAAGATTCATCACATACCGAAGACAGTCTTACTTATCTTCCTCACCCTACTTTACACTATTTTTGTAGTTTCCATCTATTTATTTTGTATATGTAGTATCATATTTATTGTTAAAGTTTTAAAAAAATTTGTCTTTTAACTTTTGTACAATGATTAAAAGTAATTTACCATTATATTATTCTATATACAGAACCTATACATTTGTCTTTACTAATGAATATTAGTAAGAAATACGATACTCATTTAAAAAGTAAATATATAGAAAATATTTTATGCTACCACCTTGCCGTATATCATCCTTTCATTTTAACATGAAAAAATCCCTTTAGTATTTCTTGTAAGGCATGTCTAGTGATAATCAACTTTCTTCACTTTTGTTTGTCTGGCAAATACTTTTTCTCTCCTTCATTTTCAAAAGACAGTTTTGCCTGATATAGTATTATTGATTAGCAGTTTTACGTTTTCTGTCAGCACTTCAAATACATAATCTATTCCTTTCTAGTGTGAAATATTCTTTCTGAGAAATCTGTTGATAGTCTTACAGAGATTACTTGGTGCATGACAAATCATTTCTTTCTTGCTGCTTTAAAATTCATCTTTTGACTTTTGACAATTTGATTATAATGTATCTTTATGTGCATTTATTTGGGTTCATTTGATTTTGCAATTTTTAGGTCTAGATGTCTATTTTCTTCTCCAGATTTGGGAAGTTTTCAGTCATTATTTATTTAAATTATCTGTCTGTTTCTTTCTTGCTTCCTTTTCCTGAAAATCCTATAATGTTAACTTGATCATGCCCCATAAGTTACTTAAGTTTTCTTCTTTTTAATTTTTTTTTTTACCTATTGCTCTTTTGACCAAATAATTTCAAATGACCTAGCTTTGTGTTCACTGATCCTTTATTTGCTTGATATAATCTGCTCTTGAATCTTTCAGGCGATTTTTGTAGTTCATTTATTGTATTCTTCACCTCTATTATTTGTTTGCTCCTTTATTTATTATTATTATTATTATTATTATTATTATTGTTGTTGTTGTTTGGAGACAGAGTATCACTCTGGTACCCAGGCTGAAGTTCAGTGACAAGATCTCAGTTCACTGTGAGCTTTGCCTCCTGGTTTCAAGCAATTCTCCTGCCTCAGCCTCCTGAGTACATGGAATCACAGATGTGCACCACCAAGCCCAGGTAATTTTTGTATTTTTAGTAGATACTGGGTTTCACAATTGTAGCCAGGCTGATCTTGAACTCGATGTTGGCAATGCTGGTCTGGCCTCAAGTGACCAGCCTACTGTGGCCTTCCAAAGCACTGGTATTGCATGTCTGAGCCACCGCACTGGCCCTGCTTGTTCCTTTAAAAAAAATGTTTTCTATCTCTTTGTTGAAATTCTGAATTTGTTCATGCATTGTTTTCCTGACCTCACTGAGCATCTTTATTACTGTTAATTTGAATTCTTCACCAGGTAAATTGTACATCTCCATTTCATTGGGGTTGGTGTCAGGAGATTTACCTTGCTTTTTTACTTGAAGCATATTAGCCTATTTCTTCATCTTCATTGATTTTTTGTGTTGGTGTCTCTACATTAGACAAAGAAGCCACATATCCCAATCTTGATGGACTGGTCTTGTATAGGTGAAGACTCCTATCAGTCAGCCCAGCCAGAGATTCTGAGGGCCTCTCAAATCTCTGTCCTACTCCAATCCCATTTCGTTGTTCTTTGTAGGCCCTAGGTGTACAGGGTAAGCTAGGTCCTATCTGTACAACGGGATAGTAAGATAAAAGCAAGTTCCTTAGGCAGCTACCAGAAATTTTGGATCATTGGATGCACCATTCAACTCTTCACTTCCCCAGAGAGAAGCTGAGAGCTGGGTTTTTTTTTTTTATTCTCTTTGTGCTGATCCTAGGGGGAGAAGTTGTGGTGAATGATAGCTCACACCTCATCTCTGTTCTACCCTAGGCAGCTAGTTAACGCCAGATTCATCAGTACTCTTTGATAGGCAGGATATAAGCCAGTTCTTTAGGTCCCTTTGGAGGAGCTGGGGCATTGGACACATGGATCTACTCTCCTCCCCAGGGGAGAAGCTGGAAGCTAGGAATATTCTTCCATTTACTCTGTGCTGAGCTGGGAGGAAGAGCTATGGTGACTGCCAGCACAAGCCACCATCTATTTTTTCTTCTGTGTGGCTTGACTGTGCTGGTCTCATCAGCATTCCAAGCCTCACAAAACAAAAGCCAGTCCTCCAGGAAGCTTTCTGCAAGAATCTATGGCATTGGATGTATGGACCAACTCTTTCCCTCCACTGAGAGAAGCCGGGAATGAGGGGATGTCTTTCCAATTTTATGATTCTATGCTTGGGACAGTGATTCCAATGAAAGGGTGTTTGTAGTCTCCCCACTGGCTTTGATAAATCTGGTCCTGTTCAGCTGGGGAAAGAGCCTTTCAATTATCTTCAGGATTTCTTAGGAAAACATTTCTGTGTTCATTGCCGAATCAGTGTAGTGGTGGAGGAAAGGATGTTCCAGGTTTGCCCCCACCACTTGTTCCCAACTTCACTCCCACTTTTGGACTTCTTAGGTCTAGAAACTGTGTTCTATTTATTAAATGTATTCTATAGTGTTGGTAAATAAAAAAAGTGAAAATATTGACTCTGAAATGGTATATCTACAACTTTTCACAATAGATCTTCTCATGAAAATATTAGCAAAATCATGTAGTTACTTTGTTCATGTGTGCATATGAGTGTTTTCACTGTAAAATATAGTGTGAATATTTTTTACATGTTATGCTATGATCTAAATGGTTGTGCCTTCTAAAAATACAGGTACTGAAACTTAATCTCCAGTTCCATCATACTGGGAGATAAGGGATGTGGGAGGGATAAGGGATAAGGTAATGGAATCAGTGTCCTTATAAAAGATGTTGGAGAGAGCTTGTTTGTTGCTTCCACCATGAGAGGACACAGCAATGAGGCACCATCTTTAAAATGGAGGGTAGACCCTCATTTACTGCTGGATCTGCTGTCACCTTGAACTTGGACTTTCCATCCTTCATAACTGTGAGCAATAAATTCTTGTTGCTTATAAATTATCTAGTCTAAGGCATTTTCTTACAGAAGCTTGAAAAGACTAATACATGTTCTATTATCAACACCAAATAATGCACAATAATGGTAAAGAATTGATTTTATATCAGGGTTTTAAAAATATTAGTAAGATTACTAAAATCAAGCATCCTTTGTTTATGTTTCAAATGTGTAATTTCATAATATAAAATGTTCTAACTTCAATTTAAGTACATTACATCTGTAGAGATATACATTAAACATTTTAATATGTAAGTTAGATGAACTAAAACAGTCAATGCTGAATAGACCTTCTTTCAAATACATATTAGGCTAAGTTTACTCCCTGATGTGTATTCTAACAAGAAAAAGGAAATATTTGATGGATTGTAAAGATACGTTAATATGCTTTAACATTTGCCTAACAGAATTTGATTAGGAAGAACAAGGCATTTTGTTTCTAACTCTTATAGCCTAAAGCTTGCTATAAATACATGTGTACTACTCATCCAGGGAAACTAACAAAATTAATTGTTGACATCGTGGGAAGTCACAACATTGTAAGATTGTATAGACTGCAATTTATAAGATAAAGTAGGACATACTTGTTTTGTTTTACTTGCCCTGCAGTGGAAAATAATTTATAGGCAGTATTCAATAATATGTTTATTAATAATCAACAGAAGAGATGAGTAGCACACAAAATCTGAGAATGCTATAATTTTTGAAAAATAAGACTAGGAAAGTCAGAGAATTCTATTAGTAAAACTAAAAATGCAATAAACTATTAGCAAAGGTTAAATTAAACTTTAAAATTGTAGAGTGAAAAAAATCACAATATACTTGTTCATCGTCAGGTTCAAGTCAACATGAAAATCAATGCTTATAACTTCATAAATATTATTTAAAAATTCAAAAGACTCAATTAATTGAACAAGGCTGGTTTTTTTCTTTCCTTTTTTTTTTCATTTAGCTAAATTTATTTTCTTATTCCACAGGTTTATTTGCTTTTCCTTCTCTCTTCTACTTCTACATATGCACATTTCTATTTTCAGTCTGCTTTCAGGATTTGAACTTTGTTTCTACTTCATTACTTCCTCTATCTCTCTTAGCTGAGATAAACCAACTAATTTTCTTCCTCTTTTTTTCTTCCAATTTAGATCTGTTCCCAGAAATAGCAATTGTCTGATGAGATTATGACGGAGTAGAATAGAATAGAATATCTATTTTCCTATTGGAAATGTCAAGTAGAAAATATATAAGTGCATGCCACATAATAGATATATATTAAATGTAGATTACAGGCTATTTAAAATTTGCACATGGAGGAACTCTATCTAGAGCCTCTGTACTACACATATGTTCACGTTTCTCCTCTTTAAGGTTTCAAACTCCAAATTTTAGGTTTAAATGTAATTTTAATTAAAGACACTTTTATTCTCTATCTCTTGATATTAACACATAAATAGACACACATATATAAATACACTCTTTTATTTATTTATTTATTTATTTATTTATTTATTTTAGTATTTATTGATCATTCTTGGGTGTTTCTCGGAGAGGAGGATTTGGCAGGGTCATAGGACAATAGTGGAGGGGAGGTCAGCAGATAAACATGTGAACAAGGGTCTCTGGTTTTCCTAGGCAGAGGACCCTGAGGCCTTCCGCTGTGTTTGTGTCCCTGGGTATTTGAGATTAGGGAGTGGTGATGACTCTTAACGAGCATGCTGCCTTCAAGCATCTGCTTAACAAAGCACATCTTGCACCGCCCTTAATCCATTTAACCCTGAGTGGACACAGCACATGTTTCAGAGAGCACGGAGTTGGGGGTAAGGTTATAGATTAACAGCATCCCAAGGCAGAAGAATTTTTCTTAGTACAGAACAAAATGGAGTCTCCTATGTCTACTTCTTTCTACACAGACACAGTAACAATCTGATTTCTCTTTCTTTTCCCCACATTTCCCCCCTTTTCTATTCGACAAAACCGCCATCGTCATCATGGCCCGTTCTCAATGAGCTGTTGGGTACACCTCCCAGACGGGGTGGCGGCGGGGCAGAGGGGCTCCTCACTTCTCAGATGGGGCGGCTGGGCAGGGGCTGCCCCCCACCTCCCTCCCAGATGCGGCGGCTGGCCCGGCGGAGATGCTCCTCACTTCCCAGATGGGGCGACTGCCGGGCAGAAGGGCTCCTCACTTCTCAGACGGGGCGGCCGGGCAGAGACCCTCCTCACCTCCCAGACGGGGTGGCAGTTGGGCAGAGACACTCCTCAGTTCCCAGATGGGGTTGCGGCCGGGCAGAGGTGCTCCTCACATGCCAGACAATGGGCGGCCGGTCAGAGGCGCTCCCCACATCTCAGACGATGGGCGGCCGGGCAGAGACACTCCTCACTTCCCAGATGGGATGGCGGCCGGGAAGAGGTGCTCCTCACTTCCCAGACTGGGCGGCCGGGCAGAGGGGCTCCTCACATCCCTGACGATGGGCGGCCAGGCAGAGACGCTCCTCACTTCCCAGACGGGGTGGCGGCCCGGCAGAGGCTGCAATCTCAGCACTTTGGGAGGCAAGGCAGGCGGCTGGGAGGTGGAGGTTGTAGCGAGCCGAGATCACGCCACTGCACTCCAGCCTGGGCGACATTGAGCACTGAGTGAGCGAGACTCCGTCTGCAATCCCGGCACCTCAGGAGGCCAAGGCGGGCAGATCACTGGCGGTCAGGAGCTGGAGACCAGTCCGGCCAACACGGCGAAACCCCGTCTCCACCAAAAAATACAAAAACCAGTCAGGCGTGGCGGCACGCACCTGCAATCCCAGGCACTCGGCAGGCTGAGGCAGGAGAATCAGGTAGGGAGGTTGCAGTGAGCCGAGGTGGCGGCAGCACAGTCCAGCCTCGGCTCGGCATCAGAAGGAGACCGTGGAGAGAGAGGGAGAGGGAGAGGGAGAGGGAGTGGGAGAGGGAGAGGGAGACCGTGGAGAGGTAGAGGTGGAGGTGGAGGTGGAGGTGGAGGTACTCTTTTTTATTTCAATGCGTTTTTGGGAAATGGGTGGTGTTTTGTTACATGAATAAGTTTTTAGTGGTGATTTCTGAGATTTTGGTGCACCCATCACCTGAGCAGTGTATGCTGCACCAAATCTGTAGTCTTTTATCCCCTCACCGTTCCCTACAAGTCTCCAAATTTCATTGTGTCATTCTTATGCCTTTGCATCGTCATAACTTAGCTACCACTTGTAAGTGAGAACATATTATTTCTCACTTACATTTTAGTTTCCATTCCTGAGTTACTTCACTTAGAATAATGCTCTCTAATTTCATTCAGGTTTCTGCAAATACCATCATTTTATTCCTTTTTATGGCTGAGTAGTATTCCATGGTGTGTATGTATATGTATACACCATATATATAAAATGCAACTCTAAAAATTGCATTGTGGTTAAGAGTTTCTGCTTCTCTGTAAAATAGAGTCGTTTGCATTACGTCAGCATTACAACCAAAGAAAACTAGAACATTAATCAAATAGAGAAATTATCTATTTGAAGGTATCAGAGATCTGCAGTGGCAATGAGAGCTGAAGGAGCAGAAATTCCAGAGATGAAAGAACTTCAGAGAGGAGAGCTGACATCTATCTGCATTCACTTTTCTTCTGGAGGATGTGTTAACTTTGAGCAAGAACACATGTTTCAGAACTGGGCTTTTGTATTACAGAACTAGCGGCAATGAAGAGCAAGTTTTGGTGGGAACTTGAGAACCAGCATGCCGGCTATACGCCATTCTGAAATTTTACAGGTCAGCAATATAAAATTACGCAGGATTCTCTCAATTTTGTGAAAATACTGAGAGAACTCTAAAACAGAGATATTTTAGAATTAGGGACTGACTGGGGAGGAGCTCTGCCTAGACACTATACCCAGTGTTTAAAAAATAGGTGATGAAAGTAGAAATCAAATGTAGACAATTTCCTGGGTCTTCAATCTGCATTGACTGAGTACAGTCCCTATTTAGATTAAGGTGATTAACGTTCATTTTCCTGATATGGTTTGGCTGTGTCCTGACCAAAAGCTCACCTTGATTGTCATAATCTTCACCTGTCAAAGGCAGGGTCAGGTGAACATAATTGAATCATGGAGGTGGTTTCTCCTGTAATGCTCTCGTGGTAGTGAATAAGTCTCACGAGATCTGAAGGTTTTATAAATGGGGGTTCCCCTACACAAGCTCTTTTGCCTGCCGCCGTGATTGTGAGGCCTCCTCAGCCATGTAGAACTGTGAGTCTATTAAATCTCTTTCCTTTATAAATTACCCAGTCTAGGGTATTTATTAGTTATGTGAGAATGGAATAATACACTCCTTACCCAGCAGAGGGAAGGACATATCATCTCTCAGGAATGTAACATCATTTGGAGACTTTAAAAAACACACTATTTATCATTAGAACAAAATTATTAAGCACATCCAAACTATTATGACCAAAATAAAGAGAAAAGCACTGTGAACTCAGATCTGCAGTGATTGCTTTGAAATTAGCTGACAAGGACTTGAAAATAGCACAGAACACTGACATCTTTGAAAAGGAATCAATTAGAAAGAAGCAGTCAAGCTAACCAGGAAATAGACCAAAAGTTTTAATATGAACTTCATAAAACACGGTTTTAAAATGGTCAATAAACATATGAAAACCTGTCAATTGCATTCTCACTAAAAAAAATGCAAATTGAAACCAATAGATGCTATCACTGCACACCCACCATAATGAGCATAAAGAAAAAAAACCCAGAAAATAACAAGTACTGTTATGCATTTGGAGCAACTGACATAAATTGGCACATTCACATTAAAAATTATTTGGCAGTATCTTATAAAGTAGATTCATTTTGATCCAGAAACTCACCCTGTGCTATACATCTAACACATGTATTCAATAAATGGTGCATACAAGATGTTCAAAATAGTTCTATTCACAATATTCAAAAATTTGAAACAACACACTATGCTTATTTACTCTAGAACTGGTAGAGTATATAATGCATACAATCAAGCAATAGGCATAAGTGAATAAAAACTAGACAATTACTTGGAAGAATTTCTCAAAACTGACTTTGAGCAAAGTCAGCCAGATATAAATATTACATACATTACAGCTCAATTTACATTAAGTTGAAGCAAAGGCAAAATTTAAAGTGTTTTGAGTTCAGAATAGGGGTTTGATGATTGGAGTAGAGCACAAGAAGCAATTACAGGTTACTAGTAATGTTCTATTTCTAAATTTCAATGTTATACAGTTATGTTAACTTTTGTATTAACTGTAACTTTTATAATGTTTTCTCTTGTTATAATTGATTAAAGAGTTTCCATTGAAAATAAAAAGAAGTTTGAAGTCATGAAAAGTTTTAACTACCACTAGAGAATTTATACTACCAAAATAATGTTGATCTTTAAAGTAGTCATATTTTGACTTTACACTGCATTTATCTCTGCATGAGACTAGCACTACATAATTTATTGTCTATATTTTTGGAATTTCTTTTGAATTCCTTTGTGCAAAGTATTTTAAAAATCAGTATTATAACCATTCTTTAATCTCTTTCATCGATATTAAATGCATTAAAATATAACAAGTAAATGATAAATTTTTACATTAAATTACTACAACCATTATAAGATAAACCAGTATTGTAGACAAGTGGAAACTTAGAAAACTTGCTTTAAACAATGTGGTAGTAAAAATGATCACAGTGTCATTTTCAGAGAGCACTGAGATACTTATAAATCTAAAAACATGCAACTCAGGTTATTATTATGATATTCCCCAGGAAAAGTGAGGATGAAATAAGTGATTTTACCCTTGTGGCTCTCTAGCAGTCTTGCCATGAAAATTCTGTTGATGTAACCTAAGTAGGATATTTATTTACAATAGCTGCTCAACGCAGATACTACCACACAGGTGTTATTAATGTGACATTTTAATAAGCTTTTTATAAAATAGGTAAACATGCCAGTTTTTAGGTGAACATAAGTACAAAATACACAGGGAATAGGCTCACTACTTGATATTCTTATCTGTTGAAAATTATTCTTAAAGGAAAGCACATAGAAATACACTGAAAGCATATGTTTCTTAGCATACTGAAGTATAGATTTCAGAATAATTTTGTGAAAGTTATGATTGCTGCATTCAAAATTTAAGAATATGCGTAAGTTCTAAAATATCTGACAGTCAGTCTATCATTTCACTTGGAATTTTCATCCCATGTATCATTGCTTTTACTTTATATTGTTTCTAATGTGATTGTTTTTACTTTCTATTTTTTCAACTTGACCGTAGACCTGCATTTTGCCCATAAGGAAATTTCGGTATGCGTTTCATCATCAGTCAGGCCGCTGTTAGAATCATCCTTTTAGATCTTAAGCTTGGTTATAATTTGATGTAAATTTCTTTAACAGTCCAGCGATCAGGAGTCTGATGTTTTCCAGTAGGAAAACTTCATTTATGTGCAGGGTTTTTTATGTTTTTGTTTTTGATCTCCCTCGCTTTCTTGCTTTTGGTAAAGCTGCTGTTTGGAGGCAAAAGCTCTTATTTGCAGGCCTTCTTGTAGGAAACACCTGTTGGCATATCTTTTGGTGTTACTGTCAAGGTATGAGAGAGAAGTCAGTTTTGTAGCTGGGATTGTGATGTGTTTTCCCAATTTAGCCAATTGAATATTTTTGAACCACAAAAGCAAAATGGCTTCTGAGTTGTTTGTTCATTCTTGGTCCTCTATCTCCCATACTCACTCCAACAACATTAGGGTGGTCAGTGACCTTTGGACGAGTTGTTCACTGTGCATTTCTGATGAGTGGCTGTGATTTTTCTTAATAGGGGGATATTTTGAATGACCCTTGCAGGGTCATCACTTTGTACTGTATTTGTTGAGCTAGCATCTTTTACTGCTTTCCTACCTGTATTAGTCTGTATTCATATTGCTATAAAGAACTGCCCGAGACTGAGTAACCTATAAAGAAAAGAGGTTTAATTGAATCACAGTTCAGCATGGCTGGGGAAGGCTCAGGAAACTTCCAATCATGGCAGAAGGCAAAGGGTAAGCAAGGATGTTCTTCACAAGGCAGCAGGAAGAAGTGCTGAGCAAAGCGGGAAGAGCCCCTTATAAAACCATCAGATCTTATGAGAACTCACTCACAATAACACCATGGGGGGAACCATCCCCATGATTCAATTATCTCCACCTGGTCTCCCTTGACATATGGAGATTATAGGGATTATGAGGATTACAATTCAAGATGAGATTCCTGTGGGGACACAAAGTCTAACCATATCACTACCTAAAGATAGATTTCTTTTGTTATTTACACTGGCTTTAAGTTTAGTGTAAATTATTTAAATTCCTTGAGAAGTTTTGTTTTGTTTTTGAGACAGCAGAATGTAGCTATGTTGCCCAGGCTGGAGTGCAGTGGTGCAATCTCAGCTCACTGCAAACTCCACCTACAGGGCTCAGAGGATTCTCCCATATCAGCCTCCCTAGTAGCTGGGATTACAGGCACACACAACCATGCCCAGCTAATTTTTTTTTTTTTTTTTTTTTTTTTTTTTTAGTAGAGACAGGGTTTCACCATGTTGGCCACACTGGTCTTGAACTCCTGACCTCAGGTAGTCTGCCCACATCGGCTTCCCAAAGTGCTGGGATTACAGGCGTGAGCCACTGCGCCCAGCCGAGAAGTAGTTTTAAATACTTAAATGTTCAATACTATAATCCAAAATTAGTGACTTTAAATGAGAGAATCTTAATTCAAGTCCTGGCTCTTTTGCTTTCTAACTATATGAAATTGGAAAAATTATTTCAAGACTCAGGCTTTAGTTCATTCCTCTATATTATAGAAACATTTCGTAGGTTTGTTGTGAAGTTTAAATAAGGTAATATACAGCACTTACAAGAATGTCTGGCAGGTATCACACACTACATTAAGATTAGCTATTGTACTTCTTATTGAATATAGTCTTGAGGTATTTTTTAAATATGTGACTTGCTACTTTAGAATTCCAAAGAATAACTTCTATCCCTATATATATATATAGCATAAATATATCTATTTCATAATATATATTTCATAAAGGTATAATATATATTTTATAATGTATAATGTATATTTGATAACATAGTATATATTTTTATAATATATAATATATATTTATAATATATGTTACAACATATATATTTTATAACATGCTATATATATTACAACATATATATTTTACAACATACATATTTTACAACATATACTATATATTTTACAACATATACTATATATTTTACAACATATACTATATATTTTACAACATATACTATATATTTTACAACATATACTATATATTTTACAATATGTATTATATATATTTTACAATATATATAATATATATTTTACAATATATAATATATATTTTACAATATATATAATGTATATTTACAATATATATAATATATATTTACAACATATATAATATATAATATATATTTAATTTTTGTTGATAATCTGTGTGATTCAGTACTAGGTAACATAAACCATAGTTTACTATAAAAATGCAATACAGGCAAATAAGATAAATACATTTGTATCAGGAGCTAATTGTACAATATAATAACAATTTATCTATTAAATATCTGCTTACCAAAGGCGTTACAGAAACATAAATATAATTATGGTCTTCAAGACCCTTGAAGTCTGGTAGTGTCAACACTGCCGTAAGAACTTATAGGTGAGAGTTTGAAAGGTAGGGAGAGTGCTAGTAAAAAAGAGTAAAGAGTGTCACAAAGTGTTACGTGTAGTTAGTTAAAAAGTATAGCTAAATCCTATAGCTATGGTGCATAACTGCATTGAATTAAATAATCTTCTGTAATTTATCACTTATTTAGTGCTTCAATCATTTATTCATATTTTATGCATTAAATATTAACATCCCAGATATATTTATAGCTAGAAAACATTTTTCATAAAAGTTAAACATAAATACACTACAAGTATACTACCTACCCTTAAGAATAGTATAAGTTTTCTTTACCTTATACCCCCCAATCCCCTAATAAGATAAATTTGACAAAGTACCACTTTAGGTATTTTGGGATGTAGAAGGAATGTGTATTGACTGAAATAGTGGGTTTCCTAACAATAATGTCATAGATGATATGGATTATTGATTTTTTCAGAAAAGTTCACTATGTAGCATTAAGGAAGACTTTATTCAAGACATCACAGTAGGGGTCTAGACTACTTGTGGGGGAGAGAGATTGAACTCAATGCCAGAAAAACAAAAGAAGGGAGAATTTTGAAGGGCTAGAGTGAAGGGTGATGCATGGAGTTTAGTTAAAGTCAGTAGGTCATCTGTGTTCCCTCACTGGTGCTACTGTAAGTTAGGTTCCTAAGCTCTCACAAGAACTGGGAATTATGGGCATTTTCTTACTTGATTACATTTCAAAAGAATGGCTTCTTGGTTCATAAGAAAGATATTCTTCATTGTAAAACCAGTAAGAGGTTGGCAGACGATTTACATCTCAAAGTGGCAGAGAAAGAATTTACAGTTGAAAGTTTTCTAAATTAAACGCTCTGAGAAAATGGATATCAGAAGTCTATATTCAGGAAGCTGGAGAAAACATTAAGGCTTCCTTGGTCAATATCCTACTTTAAGTATTTATAGTTCTATTTTATATTCCTTAGCATACTCATAGGTAGACTAGAAAAACAAAACAAAAAACCAACCAAAAAAAGAGAAAGCTCTACAATAAATAATAGCCAAACGTGTGAAGAAAGTTTCAATAGGTGACCATGATGCTAATTCAGTCTTGCTATTTAATGTTTAACAAGACTCACAGATAGTAATAATGAGACTTCACAAAAAGGCAGAGATGGATTTAGTGTAGGCTCATTTCTCAGAGTAAAAATGAAATTGCACACACATCACTGTTTTTGGATCTTGAACTTGAACCTACTGCTATGTTAATGAACAATGTAATGATTCAAAGGTTGCCCTGATTTGCCAGAATATATTTCATTCAGTGTGAACAGATGGTGTCGCATTTAGACAAATTGTTCCTTGAAACAAAAGTTTCAGTTCTCTGCTTTATAGAAGATACACGTTCTGCCAACTATTTTTTTCAAGTAAACATCATATTAGATAAATAAGAAAAACAATTATAATTATGGTGAAATTACCTATCAGCACTGGTGATTTCCTATGGACCACATTTTCACTTAATAGTCTTCCATAGATGGAACATATTTTTAACTCCAATGACATTGACACTTCAAATGTTAAATATTACTGAACTATGAGGATTTGCAATTAAATTATAAAATGATGCCAGATAACTATATAAAAGCTATATTTTCTAAATCGCCCTACAATATTTTAAAATACAATTTCCCTTAATTTTTGAACAATTTCTGGTAAGTAGTGGAGGAAAAGGAAAACAGGATTCTCTCAAGATGGAGAAGATGAGGGTGTGATGTATATTATATGTACTTTTATTAATTTTAAATATAACAAAACCAAATGTTTTCAATTGAGTTTTTTTAATTCAGAAATTATATCCATGTTTTGCTAAAATTTTACATGTATTTAACATTCTTTTGTATTTATAGTTTTTATTTTTTCAATTTAATTTTTATTTTATTCAAAGGATACATGTTCTTGTTTGTTACCAGTGTATTACATGTTTAATAGTGGGGTTGTGGCTACTAGTGTACTCAGGAACCAAATATTGGACTCTGTACCCAGAAGGTTAGTTTTTAACTCATACATCTTTGCTACTTCCCCTCTTTTGAGTCCCTAGAGTCTGTTTTCTCCATATTTATGTCCATGTGTATCATCTGTTTAGCTCTGTCTTAGAAATGATAACACACAGTAATTATTTTCTGCTGCTGTGTTAGTTCGCTTAGGATAATGGCCTCCAAATACATCTGTGTTGCTGCAAAGGATATCTTTTTGTTCTTTTTTTATGGCTTCATAGTTTCCATGCGGTATCCGATCAACTGCTGGTGGACACTTAGGTTGGTTCCATGACTTTGCTATTTTAAATAGTGCTGTAATAAACATGCAAGTGCAGATGTCTTTTTAATGAAATGACTTATTTCCCTTATTCTACTACATACCCAGTATTGTGTTTGCTGGGTCTAATGGTAGCTCTATTAGTAGAGATATCTTTGAGATATCTCCATACTGTTTTCCCTAGAGGCTGAACTAATTTACACTCTCATGAACAGTGTATGAGCATTCCCTTTTCTCTGCATCCACACCAACATTTGTTTTTTGACTTTTTAATAAAAGCCATTCTAACTGGTGTAAGATCATAGCTCAGTGTGGTTTTAATTTGCATTTCGCTTATGATTAGGGATATTAAGCATTTTTTCATGTGTTTGTTGGCCATCGTATTTCTTCTTTTGAAAAATGTTCATGTTCTTTGCCCAGTTTTTGATAGATTTTTTTTCTTGTTGAGTTCCTTGCAGTCTGCATATTAGTACTTTGTAGGAAAAACTCTTCCAAATATTGACCTAGGCAAAGAATTTATGACAGAGACTTTGAAAGCAATGCAACAGAAGCAAAAATAGACAAATGAGACTTAAACTAAAAAGTTTCTGCACAGCAAAAAAAATAAGCAACAGAATAAATGGACAACCTACAGAATGGGTGAAAATATTTATATGCAGTGTTTTTTTTAACTTAAAAACTGCAATCTCAATATGTGATCAATTACGTAATAACAGTAATTGCTTTACCATCACTACACCATCATTATAATCATCAGTATCATATTACCATCATCATATATTAACCTAGAATGCAGAAAAATGAACTAAAAACACTTCCTTTATCTCCAAATACTACAACTACTAAGTTGTTTCTGTTTCTCTTGAGCAGCGTAAGAGCTCTGTATATCTGTATCTCTTTTATTTACCAACCTTTGCTGAAATGTTCCACAGAAACTGCTGTTGTTAAAACATTAAACACATATTTCATATATATATGAAATATATATATTTATATAATATATATTTATATATTATATAAATTTATATAAAATATAAATAAAATTTATATAAATATATAAACCCAATGTTTGCTATTATTCTTACTTAACCTTTTAACATCCTCAATTTCCCTGTGTAAATGGTACCATAGTCGTTTGGTTGCCCAAGCCAAAATTTTGAGGTTATGTTTGGCTCTTTGTTCTCCATTTGTCTCCATATAATCTCTAGAGGTGATATAAATTTGTAGTTATATCTATCAACTTCTCTGCACTTGCTGCTGCCACTTACCCTGTATATGTCCGTAAATATAGTCTTGTTTATTGCAGTTCTCCTAACTTGTCAACCTTCTTATGTCTCTCTAACCCATTTTCTGCATGGCACACAGAACTATCTTTGAACAAGAGGATCATGTTACTCTAGTTAAAAGTGTTTAATTACTTTCTTGTGTATTTAGATTAAAATTAAAACTCATTTAAATGCTGCTTTCTGTTCAAGTGCCTACTTATCTATATAACTTAAATTTCACATTCTTACCCATGCCCATTTTATTCTATCTGACCTGGCCACTATTCTTTTTTTTTTTTTTTTTTTTAAATGGAAAGGAGTCTCGCTTTGTAGCCATGGTTGGAGTGCAGTAGCGCGATCTCGGCTCACTGCAAGCTCCTCTTCCCGGGTTCATGCCATTCCCCAGTCTCAGCCTCCCGAGTAGCTGGGACTGCAGGTGCCTGCCACCACGCCTGACTAATTTTTTTTTTTTTTTTTGTATTTTTAGGAGAGACAGGGTTTCACCGTGTTAGCCTGTTCATTTTCTTAAACATAGCCACTGCCTCGGTGTTTTAAAGACTTCACACAAGATTATTCTTGTAAGATATTTCCCTAGGTTTCTCCATTGCTCTTTTCATCTTTTAAGAATCAATTTTAAAGTTACCTCCTCAAAAATACTTTATTATTTCAATCTTAAGTTTTACTCTATTTTCTATTAATTTTGCTCATACGCTATGTCTCAATTTGTCACCGAATATTGCTTGCTTACTTTTTTGTTGTAACCATGGTGAAATTACCTATCAGCTCTAGAAATTTCCTATGGAGCGCATGTTTCTTTTATAGTCTTGAAGTCAGAATTTTAAAAAAATTTATTCCCTAAATGAGACAATTTTTAAATTATGTTTCCCAGTGGCATACCAACTACAGTATACACTTTGGGTGATAGGAACTGTGTGTGTATTCTGGACTGCTTTATATTCAGTGAATGGCACAACAATTGGCACATAAGGCTCTAAGTTATATATAAATAGGTTGAATCAATTAAAGAATTGGGGAATAAGATAAAGTTTTTCCAGGGAGAAAGAGTAAACCTTTTGCAAATTTCCACCGCTTTCTTAACCAAAGTCTAGAATATTTTCTTTTATTTTTTTCTTACCACAAACAGAGGAAATACTTTAAACTGAAGCCTGCGTTTCATTATGCTACATGATAGAAACCCAAATTTGGAAATCCATTTCAATTTGTATTATATAAAACACTATATTTTGATGGTGACATCCTTTTGACAAACACATTCCTTGGTAGAATAGATTGTTAGCCTGATCCACCAAGAAAAAAATTTAAATTACAAAAATAAAATAAAAAGCTTCCATGCATTGCATCTTTGACTGCTATGCTGATTTCATATATACTGAACTGTTACAGATTTACAAGGAACATGCTATAAATGTAGCCTACTGATCAAAATTTCTGAGTATCATTGGTTAGCAATTACTGAGTTCCTTTGCTTTGAGAAATAGAGTAATGAATAAATAACTTTGAAAAGGAGGCTTGCACTGTTTGTCCTCATCTCAAAGTAGAAGAGTATCTACCATACTCTACTTCAACACAGCTGGAAGTCTTAACGAATAAGAACATCAAGTTCTCCTTCAAACAAGGTTAATTTAGAGCTTTTCTGCCTTCAGAACCATCCATAAATTAATTTCTACAACCTATAACATTTTTATTAGCTCTTTCAGGAGAAAATTTGAATGTAATGTGCATAAAAATCCTATAATCTCACATTTCCTGTATAAGAATGAGATGAAATACCATATAGAAGTTTCTGTCCTCTATTTTATGCTTATCAATTAGCAATGTTATCAAAATATGTGAGTTTCATGAAAGCAGTAAAAGACTAAATTACATGCTGATTAGAAATTTCTTTTCTGCTCTGATAATTTTTTCAATGTATCTTCTAGTTCCTATTTTTAATATAAAGTTGTTTTCTTGCTTATCTACATTGCTATAATCCATTGTGTATTACTTGCCGATAGATCCTTTTTTTTTTCATTTCTCATTTTCTAGTCCATGATTACATAAACTTTATTACTTATTTAACTACTTTCCTAAGTTAACCAGGTTTCCTAAGCAACAAAATGGATTTTGGACTAAAAATATTACTGAGAGACCATCTATCATTAATAAATTCAGACTGGCCTAATTTATTTTTAAATAAAGTATGACTAGCCTTTTTTAACCTTATCAAATTATATAGTGGTATTCAGCCAAAAAGGAGTTTCTTTTCTGGAACTGGTTTAAAATATACTTCAAGGTCTTTAAATTGTTAACTCATGACAGTGTGAAATTCTGTAATTTCTAAATTGTGATAGAATGTATAATTTCTTTCAAAAGAAGAAATTTCTTTTGAGGAACGTATGCAGTTTTACCTTTATTCTGATATTTTTAACATATATTTAAATATACATGTATTCTTGCATAACTTAGGTGTGTATATGCACTGATTTTAGTAACATTCTTTAACATGTAGATGTGTATATATCAGTAACATATATGTTAATAAAATGATATCTGTAATTATATATGGCATAAGTAAAAGTAAAGAAATTGAATCCAACAGCCAAATAAGGAATAAAATATTAAATATAATTTAGAAACTGTCTCCTCAACATGACTAATTCTTCCTTTCTCTCTTCCAAAATCAAATATTCTGAATTTTATGTTAAACATTTTATTGCTTTTAATTATTTTTTTTTAATTTTTATAATTCTTATACTTCATGTAAATGGATTGTATTATGTGTATCTTTTCTGGAAGTATGCTTAGTATGATTTACAGAATTATTCACATTGAAGCCTGTGCGTGTTTTTTTTTTTTTCGTAAATATAGTAATCCATTGCACATATATAAGACAATGTGTCTCCTTTGTAGTATAGATATATTCAATGCCTGACTTATGCAAATATTATACTATTAGTATCATGGTGCGTATCTCCTGAGTATGCTTTTATAGGATGTTACAGGGAACAGGAACTTACGGGTCATAGTTTGTTCATATTCAAATTTGCTATGAAGGATTAAATGTTTTTAAAAGTGAGTCTACCAATCAATGTACATTTGATGTACATTTGTCCAGGGATAAGCAGCAGAATTTATTTATTTATTTTTTTGAATCAGAGTCTCACTCTGTCGCCCAGGCTGGAGTGCAGTGGTGCAATCTCAGCTTACTGCAAGCTCCGCCTCCCGGGTTCACGCCATTCTCCTGCCTCAGCCTCCCGAGTAGAGTAGCTGGGACTACAGGAGCCTGCCAGCAAGCCAGGCTAATTTTTTTTGTTTTTGTTTTTTTTTGTGTTTTTAGTAGAGACGGGGTTTCATAATGTTAACCAGGATGGTCTCAATCTCCTGACCTCGTGATCAACAGAATTTTTAAAATCACAAAAATGTAAACATTTGACACTGTGCAACATTATAAAACTTCTTTGAATCTATTGGATATAGAATATTATTTCAATTTCAATTTACATGCCCCTATTTTTAAATTTGTAAGTTTTTCTTATAGTCCCAAGACATTGGTATTTTCTTTTCTGTAAACTGTTTTAGCATAACTATTTGTCAAAAAATTATAATCTAAAATAATAAACACCTATAAATTATAGCATGCGTATTGATGGTTGATGCTTATACTTGGCCGTTTCTCCATTTTCTTGTACTTTAATAGATGTTTCTTATCTATTTTAGATTATGGTTTTTTTGACAAATAATTATGCTAAAATGTTTTCCTGTCTGTGCTGCCCTTTTTTTGTTATACTATTTATGTGTGTTTTTTATTGAACAACTAATTAAATATGATATAGTCTCATTTATCAATTCTTTTATGACACATTATTTTAGTCTTATTAAAATTATTTTCCCTGTGTAGAATTAGAAAAATCTAATCATACTCGACACTTCAAACTCTGTGATAGTACATATTTATCAACTCGTATTCACGAATATTCACTAATTCATATTAATTAACCAATAATATCATAAATTGTAGCTATAAAGCTGAATGGCATTTGGTGGATTCCATGAGGGTAATTTAATTTGTAATATCTTTAATCATTTTACTTAGCTTCTGCTATTAGGTTTTGTGTATTTCATGCAGATGGGTACATGCATGTTATACATACTTACTTTCAGCTTCTCTACTATTCCATTAGGGAATAGATAATCTTGTTTAAGGGAAGTACAAATCTTAAAAAAAATGAGCCTATGAAAGGGTGGGAAATTCTTTAGAAATTTGCAAAAAATTTAAAGCTAATAATGTGCAATAAAAAATAGAAAATTTATTAAAGATGGGACTCTAAGAATAATGACATCCTTTTAGTTTCAAAATACGAAAAATGTAGAGTTAGAATTGATACAAAGTTTAGAAGATATAAAAGTGTGAGAAATATATATAACTCTCTATAGAGGAGGAAATATTAACTCAAAAACATAATAAAAAAAGAAAGTAGAATTTAGAATAACCTAAACTAAAATAAATGTCACAGGAAAGAAGCTATAAGCAACTTTAGTTATCTATGCTCAGGATAATAGTGTACTATAGTGGTAGAAGAACACCAAATATTTGACAAATAATCACATATGGGTTTATGGTTCTAATTGTATTACAAAGTTCACAAATATTCAAGAATATAATTAAATTGAAATGTGGTGAAATTAGTTTTCTTTTTTTGGATCTTCTCAGTCTTCCAAATTCTACCCACTGGGGGAAAAATAAAGCCTGCTAAGATGTCTGTCTAATGTGAATTTGAAGTTCAAAATGAGATTTTCAAGGCTCAAAAATAAAATTAGCAAGTAAAATAAGTGTATACATAATGGAATGCTAGAGATCTAATAGTTTATAATGGATTAGGATAATAATTGGTTTTCCTTGAATATTTCATCATTTTATGTCTACTTGAGTATTCTATTACAATCATGCAATTTCATTTTCATGTTGGGTATTTCTATTCAATAGTACAGCAATATGAATAAACTTTATTCTTTTATTAGGTCAAAAAGTAGAAGTAGAATGTTTTAGGGGCTGGGCGCTGTGGCTCATGCCTTTAAACCCAGCACTTTGGGAGGCTGCGGTGGGCAGATCACCTGAGGTCAGGAGTTCAAGACCAGCCTGGCCAACATGGTGAAACCCTGTCTCTACTAAAAATACAAAAATTAGCCGGTCATGGTAGCAGGTGCCTGTAATCTCAGCTACTTGAGAGGCTGAGGCAGGAGAATTGCTTGAACCTGGGAGGGGGAGGTTGCACTGTGCTGAGATCCTGCCATTGCACTCCAGCCTGGGCAACAAGAGTGAAACTCAGTCTCAAAAAAAAAAAAAAAAAGTACTTATCTCTATATAATTTTCATCACTTATATTTTAAATAGAAATTCTTAACTATGCTATTATTTCATGTGTAAAAAACTAAATGTAAAACACTTATGCAAACTTGTAGATTTTATCCATCATATTTCATCTAGTTTTCAGTAATTTAAAATTAAATTATTGATACTGCATAAAACATAGCTTTTTTATGATCTCTATAGTCCTATCTAAAAATTTAACCCATCCCCCAGCATATTTATGATGACACTGTCATTAAAAATGATTTTGCATATGGACATCACCAACATTTAAGCTTCACAATTGGATTAGAAATGAACAGTTTAGTATATGCAAAATCTTAAAGATTTGAGAAATAAATGTATTAAAACACATAAACCTAGAGATGATATAAATGCATTTTTGGTCACAGGATATATATTTGCTTCTTATATTTTATAAGAGAATGGAACTTCTGGATATAGAGTATAGTTATTTTGTGAGAATATCATTAAAGAAACTTTGGTAAACTTGTTAATTGCCGAGAGCAGCTAGGTCAGGGAGACCCTAACCCAGCGGCACCAGAGGAATTAAAGACGCACACACAGAAATATAGAGGTGTGAAGTGAGAAATCAGGGGTCTCATAGCCTTCAGAGCTGAGAGCCCCAAACAGATTTACCCACGTATTAACAGCAAGCCAGTCGTTAGCATTGTTTCTATAGATATTCAGTTAACTAAATGTGTCCCTTATGGGAAACGAAGGGATGGGCCAAATTAAAGAAATAGGTTGGTCTAGTTAACTTCAGCAGGAGCATGTCCTTAAGGCACAGATAACTCATGCTATTGTTTGTGGCTTTAGAATGCCTTTAAGTGGTTTTCTGCCTTGGGCCGGTGTTCCTTGCCCTCATTATGGTAAACCCACAACCTACCAGCGTGAGCATTATGGCTATCATGAACATGTCACAGTGCTGCAGAGATTTGGTTTATGGCCAGTTTTGGGGCCAGTTTATGGCCAGATTTTGGGGGGCTTGTTCCCAACAGTTAATATCTGTGTTTCTACTAGAAATATTAATATATTCCATGGTAAAGTCTTTTTTAAAAAATATTTGATATGCCTAAAGATGAAATGTAGAAACAGTTAAACGAAATATGTGTATCTGTGAAATTCATTTTCAACATTTTCTTTAATATTAATCAGTTCATGTTTGTCAGTTGAGAGATGACCTTGTTTGTAATACATAGCTACATATATATGGGTAAGCATGAAGGTGTATATATCTATAAACAAATCCAAAATGTATAAAGTTTATTGATTTTTTTTATTATGCTTTACTTTTAGGGTACATGTGCACAATGTGCAGGTTTGTTACATATGTATACATGTGCCATGTTGGTGTGCTGCACCTATTAACTGGTCATTTAGCATTAGGTATATCTCCTAATGCTATCCCTCCCCACTCCCCCAACCCCGCAACAGTCCCTGGTGTGTGATGTTCCCCTTCCTGTGTCCAGGTGTTCTCACTGTTCAATTCCCACCTATGGGTGAGAACATGCGGTGTTTGGTTTTTTGTCCTTGTGATAGTTTGCTGAGAAAGATGGTTTCCAGCTTCATCCACATCCCTACAAAGGACATGAACTCATCATATTTTAAGGCTGCATAGTATTCCATAGTGTATATGTGCCACATTTTCTTAATCCAGTCTATCCTTGTTGGACATTTGGGTTGGTTCCAAGTCTTTGCTATTGTGAATAGTGCCGCAATAAACAAACATGTGCGTGTGTCTTTGTAGCAGCAGGATTTATAATCCTTTGGGTATATACCCAGTAATGGGATGGCTGGGTCAAATGGTATTTCTAGTTCTAGATCCCTGAGGAATTGCCACACCGACTTCCACAATGGTTGAACTAGTTTATAGTCCCACCAACAGTGTAAAAGTGTTCCTATTTCTCCACATCCTCTCCAGCACCTGTTGTTTCCTGACTTTTTAATGATTGCCATTCTAACTGGTGTGAGATGGTATCTCATTGTCGTTTTGATTGTTTTGATTTGCGTGTGTCTGATGGCCAGTGATGTTGAGCATTTTTTCATGTGTTTTTTGGCTGCATAAATGTCTTCTTTTGAGAAGTGTCTGTTCATATCCTTTGCCCACTTTTTGATGGGGTTGTTTGTTTTTTTCTTGTAAATTTGTTTGAGTTCATTGTAGATTCTGGATATTAGCCCTTTGTCAGATGAGTGACCCTAATACATTTTTAAAATGAGGAAAGGATATTTGTAAAGTGTTTATTTATGTCTTACCACCATCCCACAAAGTAGATACTTTAATTTATAATCTGACTCAGATTACATATCTTAGCCATCCTTGACCTATTATTTGGGATAGCTGATATTTGAATGTAAGTATATAAGTTACAAATTTTGGTATAAAATTATTATAAATTTTAAAATTAATTATTGTATACTTATGATTAAATACTATTTTGTTGTACAAAATTATCTAAAATGGTTTTACAAATATTAATGTATTCATTTTAGCTATATCCTAATTCCAATAAAAATCTTATTTACGTGACACTACCTTCATAATCAAACAATATTGAATTATTTCTGTAAAATATCCTTCCCTTGGCATTCTCTTCCCTATACTCGTTTTTTTCTCCCTAATATTTGTTATCAGCTGATGTAGGATTTATTTTTAATCTTCCTCTCCCTACTACAGCTTAAGCTCTAAGAATATAAATTTTTGTCTCCAATTCATATTGCACTATAAGTGTTGCATACCTAGCACGTGAAACTTTACCTGGCACGTGGTGGTGTCAATGATAACACTTTACTACGATTGCTGCTGCTACTACTAGTGCTTCTACCGGTGGAACATTCCTAACCTGAAAATCCAGAATTCAAAATGCCCCCAAATATGAAATTTTTTGAATGCTAACATGCCAGCACTGTGGATTCCACACCTGACCTCATATTCTTTGAAATATGGTATAAAATTACCTTTGGGGGATATATATAAGGTATAAATGAAAAATAACTGGACATTGTGTTGAAATTTGGCTGTCATACCCAAAATTTCTCATTATGTACATGTAAATACTCCAGAATCTGAATAAATCTGAAATCCAAAACATGTCTTGTCCCAAGTAGTTTAAATAAGGGATATTGAATTTGTATTACTACTAAAGTTAACATCTGTGCAGAGCTTGTCATGTTCCAGGAACCATTCTTAGTTTTTTTACATATAACACATTTAATATTCAAAATAACTTTATGATGTATGCAGCATAATTTATTCCAGAAGAGGAAACTGGGGTGCAGAAAGGCTAAGCAAGATCTTGCCAAATTTCCCACACTAGTAAAATTTGTAGCCTGAATTTAGCCCTTAACTAGTTTATATTCTATAGAATTCTACTTTATACTCATTATTCTACCCTCGCTCTGAAGATATTATTTAAACTTAAACAACAGTGATGGGATTTCACATATGTACAATTAAAAACATTATAGATCAGAAAATGACTTAATTATCAGTGAATATTTGATCACTTGCAGTTTATCATAAATGTAATTTCTTAAGTGATTTTCCTCTCTGAAATACTTAATATGTGTTGAAAGTAAAAACTAGGTAATACCATTTTCCCCTTTCTCTTTAAAGCATTATTCTAAGTAATGAATCCTTAACAAATGACCTGGAAATATTTTAATCAGTTTATTACTCTCTCAATAGAAATTTATTTCTTGGTAGATAATTTGAAAATAACTGTTACATTGGCTATGACAATCATTTTATTGTTCAATGTAATTTGTAATATATGTCTTAAAAAGACTCTTTAAAAGTAATTTTAATATCTGTGTTGTAGTCGAATTGCAATATTGATTATAAGAGTTATTTAAGGTAACATTTATTATTAAGGATGCATTTATAAAGAAGTTGAAATAGCCTCAGTTCACTGTTTCATTATACAGAATTCAAATTTAGCCAAAAAACAACTTGTTGGTTTAACTTTTTTTCTTTTTTTGCTACTGAGTCTGGCTCTGTGGCCCAGGCTGGAATGCAGTGGTGCGATCTGTTGGCTCACCGCGAATACCTCCCGGGAATTCAACCAATTCTCCTGTCTCAGCCTCCCGAGTAGCTGGAACTACAGGTGCCCACCGTCATGTCCTGTTAATTTTTGTATTTTTAATAGAGATAGGGTTTTACCTTTTTGGCCAGGCTGGTGTCGAACTCCTGACCTCAAGCAATCCACCTGCCTCAGCCTCCCAAGGTGCTGGGATTACAGGCATGAGCCACCATACCCAGTCAGGTTTAACATTTTAGAAATGCAAGTTGTTGACTCTCAAAAGAGAAATGTAACTGAACATATACAATGATATGTTGTATATCTCAAGATGAAAACATGTGAGTTCCCAATGCTGTTTATAAGTTGCTACACAGGAAGACACAACTTCTTGCTCCACAAAAGCTATATTATAAATAGTGTTTACTTCTCAGAAGTGACAAAAGAGGCTATTTTTTGCATTGAATTATTCATTTATTTATCCAACTAGCTTTAACTGAGAGCTTATTATATCCTAGGCTGTGGTCCAGATCTGTCAAAACAGCTGGGAACTAGATAAAGAAGGTTTCTCTCCTCTCTGCATTCATCTTTTCATAAGGAGACAGGAATAAAGCAAATTAATTAACATATAGATACATTAAAATTTTCAGAAAATGATAACTGATAACACTTAAAATGATAGTGTGATTAAAAATAAGTGTGTATGTGTAAGTTATTTAATGAAGTTATTTTGGGTCATAACCTGAGTAATGAAAAATGGCCATATATGAACCCTATTTATGTATGTATTCATTTATTTTGAGATGGAGTTCACTCTTGTCACCCAGGTTGGAGTGAAATGGTGCAATATTGGCTCACCGCAACCTCCACATCCTGGGTTCAAGCAGTTCTCTTGCCTCAGCCTCCCAAGTAGCTAGGATTACAGGTGCATATCACCACGCCTGGCTAATTAGTATTATTAGTAGAGATGGGGTTTCACCATGTTGGCCACGGTGGTCTCAAACTCCTGACCTCAGGTGATCCACCCACCTCAGCTTCCCGAAGTGCTGGGATTACAGGCATAAGCCACTGCTCCCGGCCCATGAACCCTATTTATGTAAGAGGGGATGGTATTCTAGATAGAAAAAAACAGATAATAAAACTCAGGGCAGTCTGACAAAGCAAAGAAAGAACCGTGATGCAGCTACTTTAAGGTGGTTGAAGGACCAAGCTGAAGTCAAACTCAGGTACAAGGAGGACAGGAGAAAGAGAGGCTGTTTCCTGAGGCCTGCTCCTGAGGCCTGGGGTGGGGGGGCCCAACATGTAATAGAAGACCTTAACCAGGACTATGAGAATTACATGCCAGGAGCCGTGGACCAAAACCAATAGTATACATAATCATAACATCACAGGCCATCCCCTGGTTTTCCAACACAGATCCTTTACATCAAAAGAATATACACTTCAGTATAATTGCATTGTTTGTATAGAAAAGATAAATGCTTGAGGGGATCAATACCCTATGTTACATGATGTGAATATTCACATTGCATATCTGTATCAAAGGAGGTCACATATCCCATAAATAAATATATATATATATATACACACACACACTATATACCCACAAAAATTAAACTAAAAAATCTTAAAAAAATACACAACTCAAAAGATACTGCCACATTGCCAGAATCCCATTTAGTCATTAATAATGAGTCTAGTCTATCATCATGTTGTATGACTATGTCTCCCAGGGAGAGGCCACTCAGATTTATAAGCTTTTTTCTTTTAATCTTGTCAGGTTTCAAAAGCAGGAGTGGTCTCAGCAAACATAGACCCTTTTACTTTCAGGCATCTGGAATAATTGAGCTAACAGACAATGCCATCTCTTGCTCTAAGCCTCTATCAAGACGTTAATGTAATGTTGGACTTCCTTGAATTTATAACCCATTCATTCATTTCTTTATCCTCCGCTACTATTTCTACTCTCCGTCAACACCCAGACTTTTTCGACTTTGGAAGGGACATTAGAATTGCTACTGTGCTGGTCCAGATTGCAGGCAGCAATACTAGTCTGGCAACTACCTCTGCCTTGGCCCACTCCCATTCTGATAGGGTAAAGTTACATGGGTGTAGATCTGGTGAGCTACTTTTTCCATCAGGCGATACGGCTACATTCATTTTTAGCCCCTAGTTTGTTAGATGACATGGAGGACCTATCCCCATCAGACCCTTAGGAATTCCAACCTAAAGTTTAAAAACATAGTGACAGTTTATTGCTTAGAAGTTATGCCCACTTCCAGCACCTGTAGTTGCAGCCCTGTTTCTAGGACCACTGCATTAGGTAGGGGAGGAAAAAAAATTGGGGTGATTTGAGGAAGAAAGAACAAATTATAGTCATTATACTAGTGTACTCTTCCCTTGGCAAGAATAGCATAGTTATGTCAGCATCCTTCCCACCTCCTCTTTTCCAGATTTACCAGGAAAACAGAAAAATCTAATGGGGACATTCTGTTAGTCTCACACTCGTGAGGACAGCCCTTCGTGTTTTTATCACCCCTGTTTTAGACAACTGATATTTAAATTGCCCACTTTACTTCTCTACCAAACTATCACTCTGAGGAGGGGACCTCTCTGCCCATTGTTGGACATTATGGGCTGTGCAATGTGTTCCTTGTTCTGAAGAAATGACAGTTGGCCATCCAAATTTGTGCAGTATATTCTGTTCTGTTTTATTTTAATGACACTCTGAGTATTTGCATATTTTACCAGTAAGCAAATCTCAGTCTAAAGTCAGTGTCTATTTCTGTCAAGACCCATTTGTAGCCCCTATGGCTACCAGTGTCAGTCTCACTTGCCAGCTATCTTCTGAGCCTTCTCATCAGGGAATCTGCCCCATAGCCATCTGTAGTTCTGTCTCTCTTGCCGACAATCTGAAGAATGTTTATTGGCATTTTGTGCCTTAGAGAGTGCAAGAAAAAATGCCTATATTTCAGCCCATCTATGCATTGCTTCAGAAAACCTATATCTAGTCATTTCAGGGAAGGTGGCCACCTCAAGGGAGCACACAGGGATGTCTACTTGTTGATTCTAGTCACCTTCTGAACCTGAAAGGGGGTTCTTCCAATGGCCATCAACCTGTCTTACTATAAGGTACAACTCAAATTTCTGTAGGACAGTGCCCCATATGGGGATCCTTTTAATAGGCCAGGCTTCCAATGCCTTTCTGCCTAATCACGTGGCCAAGCCATTGGCTACTATCCATGAATCAGTAAAAATGCAAACATAGGGACTTTTATCATTGTTTGATTTTGTTCATCAGTGGTAGGGAAATAGCACGCAATTCAACCCACTGAGATGACTTGTTTTTACCTTCATTGATCAAAGTAGCATCCTTCCAAAGAGGATGGTGTCCATTCATTTTAAAACTGCCATCCAAAAACCAAGCAGTTCTTGGTTGGTCAGCTGAGAGCCATTTATAGGTCAGTGTGGAACCCAGCAGCTCCTCACACAGTTCCTGAGTCAGTCCTGGGGAAAAGAGACTTGCTGCTTATGAGGCTGTCTTCCATGCATTCCACAGGTAGCATGATCCTGTATAAACTACTTCCATTATTCAGAACTATTCTGGGCACTACCATCCCATTAGAGTGTTTCTCTGAAATCACTTGAGAGAGGATGGGTATTTTAGATGTCAAGATGAATTTTATGTCCTTCAGTCATAGGAGTAGTTTCAGTTAAAAGCCAGTTAGTAAATATGCCTCAAGTGGAAATTCTCTAGCCCAAAGTCCCAGGAGTCTTTGCTGGAAGGCTCTCACAGGCTGTTGCAATAAATACCAGGAAACACTCCAGAGAGAGTTATCAGGTGGGGAGTTTGTCCCTACCAGCACTCTCACTTCTACTCTACACTCTGTAGGCTAAGGCAATCTTACTGGTTCCCATTTAGCATGGCCAATTGATATTGTTTGAAGGGCAGCTTTAAATGCCTTCTGTTTTATAGTACCAGGTAGGGGGAAACATCTCTCAGTAAGACACAAGATCTATTCCCATAAAACCTTTGGGCAAAGGAGACACAGGGTTTTTACACAAAGCCAGTTTAAACATTTCAGCTTTCATAATCCTATCGACTCTTACATTTTTATAATCTAGTCCCAGGGACTTTTCCCCACCTTCAGACTATGTCACCTTCCCTTGTGCAAAAGGCTTTGGGTCCTCAGGAGTTGAGCCAAGGAACCCTGGCTTCTCTGTCAATAATTTCCTGGATTAATCAGTCTAACCATTACCTCAGGAAATTCCAGGTAGGGTTTCTCATCAGAACCTTTACCATCCGTCTTTTAAAGTTAAACTGGACTAAATGCAGCAAACTGGTTTGAGGCCCTCTCGTATTCGGAGACTACCAGGAATTCCACCCAACCTTCAATGGTGTTAAGATCTTTGTTTCAGCCCCGTCTATTTCCACTTTATTTCATTTCTCAGTTTCAATCTAAAGATTTCCACCCTGCTTGGGATGAGTCCCATGACTCCTTTCTTTTTCTCTTAGTTTCACTCCTATCAATGTTTTATTTGTTTATGTTATTTTTAAATAACCATTTAGAAATTGTCACCTTCTATCAGTCCTTTTATTCTCCCTTTTGTCTTTCATTCTCTTGTAATTAACCTAATGTTTTTGTTAGCATCTGTAAGATCCAGGAGGGGTAGCTGAGACAGCAAGTTTGATAAGGCATCCGGAACTGTCACTGGCTTCTGTAGGAGTCACATCAGATAGGGTACCCACATAGAAGAGACCTCCATAACCACAGCATTTATCATGACCTAGGTAGTGGGCGTATTCAGTAGGTGAATATCCCAGTCATCACAAAGACAGTCACACATGGGTTGCTTATGAAACGTATCAGCTGCTTCGTCTGGGGTGTTCCACTTGGCATTTATAAGGTGAAAACTGGCAGTCCCTTTTCTCTGTGTAAACAGACCTTAGAGTAGCTTTTATCTGGTCCACGAAGCTGGCTGTTACCTCAGGAATAACCTCCTGTGTGGCTGGATTGTATACCTCCATCTGTGATTTTTCAATAGTGAGCTGTGGGTCCTGCATCAACCCAAACACGCTCTCCCACTCTGCAGCATTTGAAACCAAAGATACTGTTCCTAAATTAGTTATTCTCAGAATCCATTGTAGTAAAGGAAGCTGATGATACTGATGTACAAAACAGAACAATTTCTTTACACCATACCCTCTGGTTTCAATAGTTACTTGGTTTTGTCCTTCCCCAGCATTGACTACTTTCTTGGAAACCAAAAGTCTCACAGGTACTTTCTGTTGTCCCTGCATAAATTTGCCCTTGTAGGGGTGGCTCTGAGGCTAGCGGCCTGAGCTCAGACAGACTGACAGCTGAGCTTGGTCAAGACTCAAAGCCCAACATAGCATTTTTTTTTTTTTACTTTCATTTTAGGTATTACTGATAGCAATAACCAAGGCTAGCATGTATCACGTTTACCTTATTAGTTTGAATTTCCTTAAGTGTCTGGTAAACCAAATCCCTGGGAGTTGAATCCATGCCTGAATTCCACTGATAACTTTTATCTTTAGTAACTGAATGCAGCAAAATTGTGACTCCATACCATGAGTAACCACATGGCCACAGAGAAATTAAAGGTTCTTCATCCCCCATGCTTCTATCTTTTCTCTTCTGAAACCACATGTTTCTGTTAGCCTAGGCAGTCCTACCACATCCCGCTTCTGAGACCAATTGTCTGGAAACACTCTCAAGCTGTTTTTCTTCTGCTGTCACACCAACACATCGATCAACACAGAAGACTTTGTGACTACATGTGTGGGGTTTTCCCACCTCACACCAAGCTGTGGATACCAGCTAAGATTCCTCTAAGTCAATTCAACTCTGATACTACCTTCCTGGAGGCAGCCTGAGATCCCACAAGTTGAAGGGTCAGTCCCCAAGACTGTCCCATACCCCAGATACCAGTCACAAATCTGGCCTCTGGAACTTCCAGCTGACTGGTTGCAAGTTGGGGTTCCCATGACTCCCTCTTTGTGCTTCAATAATTTGCCAAAGCAGCTCAAAGAACTGAGGGAAGCAGTTACTTACATTTACCAATTTATCCTAAAGAGTATTACAAGGGATATCAATGAGGAGATGCATAGGACAAGGTGGGGGTGGGGTGCCGAGGTTCCATCCTCTCCCTGGGGCACCACTCTCCAGGAACTGCCAGATCCTCAGCTATTCAGAAGCTCTGTGAACACTGTCCTTTTGGGTTTTTATGGAAACTTTGTTACTTGGGCATGATTCACAACCAAGTAGAAATGTGATTGGGAGAAAAGAATATAATTGCATACTAATAGAGTGAATGGGAAAACCTGACACGGCCTGTCCGATCAGATTCCTCTTGGACTCTGGGTGCAGCATCCCTTTCTCCAGGAATAGGACAGGACCCTCTCTGGAATTAGGGTCTTTTGAGTCACAGTTAGATTCCTGTCTTGGGCAAGTAAAAGGAAGATAGGTCAGAGAGAGAGAGAGGTTGATTCTCTTTGCTGAGGTCTGCTCCAGAGGCCTAAAATGCCCCAGCATTATAACAGAAGACTGTAACAAGCAAGGACTATGGAAATTATGAGCCAGAAACTGAAAAACTGTGTCTGTGCATGTATACATATATACATATATGACATATATCATAAAATCACATGTTTATTTTAATGCTGTAGTCTTTTAGAGTATTAGAAGAATAAAAATAATATAAACAGCACCCATATTTTCACCACCTAAAATTTAAGCTTTTTATGTTCAATTTCAATCATTTTATTATGTAAGAAATAAACATTTCAGAAACAGCCAAGCGCCTTTTTATTCATGCCCCAATTCTATCCTTATCCTGCTGGCTTATGTAGCTTTTTAAAAAGTAATTTTTAAAATAGACTTTATTTCTTAAAAGTTTTTGGTTTACAGAAAAATTGAGCAGAAGATTCAGAGATTTCATATATATCCCTTGCCCCAACACATGCGTAATTTATTTTGTTATGATGTCCTCCACCAGAGTAGTACATTTGTTACAGTTGATGAATCTGTCATTTTCATCTAAGTTCTTAGTTTACATTATGGATCACTCTAGGTGTTTTTCATATTATGGGATTGGACAAATGTATAATGACATGTATCCACCGTTATATGATCTATATCGTACATAGTGTTTGTACTTCCCTAAATATCATCTGTGCTCCACTTATTCATAACTTCTTCCTCACTATACCCCAACAACTTCTTTACTGTCTCCATAGTTTTGCAGGATTTCACATAGTAGAAACATATAGTAGATATTCTTTTCAGATTGGTATTTTTCAATTTAGTAAAATGCATTAAAGTTTTTCCATGTCTTTTAATGGCTTGATAAATACATTTTTGTTAGTGCTGAATAATATTCTATTGTCTGAACATATCACAGTTTATCCATTTATCTATGAAAGAACATGTAGACATTGTTTGCTTCCACATTTTGGCAATTATGACTAAAGCTAATATAAAAAACTATGTGCAGTTTGTGTAGATGTACATTTCCAACTTTTTTAGTGTCATTTTTTGACACTAAAGGCATTATGGTTACATTTGAACAAGAGCTCTTATATTTCAGAGATGCATACTGAAATATGGATTAAAAGGTGTAGTGACTGATGATTGCATATTATGAGATAAAGGTAAGTTGGAAAGACAAAAAATTGTGGGTTATTTTATTAAAAATTGATTTATGAGTACATGAAGATTCAGCTCACCTAATAAAAGGCTCATCTGGAGTCTTAGTTAATTCAGTCTTTTTTGCATCCACCATTTGTCCATCTTCTCAAAAGCAATGTGTACAAAATGTGTGTTTTTGTTTCTAGTTGTTAGAATGGGATTGATGGCATGTCTTTAGAAAATTTATTTTGCTACTTTTAATATATAACTTCAAGGATATTAGAAGAAGCCAGGTGACTTCATACATATGATAGTATATTTCCAGGAGGCTTATGATTCCAGGAGATTTAAGGGGTAACATGCCATCTATTTGTTACTGGGAGAGTGAGTGATAGGGTAATTGTTATTAGGAAAGGTCATATGAAGCAGATCCTCAAAACAATAATCTGACCTGAACTTTTTCATAGATTCAAGGAATACGGAGTCATAGATCAAATAGTTTATTTATCCAGGGAATACTCTCTTGCCTGAAGAAAACGGGAAATAATCACCACTATTTTCTTCACAAATACATGCTACAGACAGTTGCTCCCTCAATGCCTTCCCTTCAATCTTTGATATATTCTGTGCCAGAAATAGTGATCATTTTACCATTTGTGATGCCTGCAAATGCCATGGATTACCCATTTTTCATTTCCTCTTAGGAAATGATTTATCTTAGGAATTCTTAATATGTAAGCAACCCAACCCCAGATCCCCACTTTGTGGATCTATTTTCCAGAGACTTTATAAGTACTAATTACTTTGTCAGTCAGTGACTAATAAGGGAACAGATGGCACTCTCCAATTAAGATAATTTCAGAATTATTTGAAGGAGCAGAGATCTTCAGTAAAAGAAAAGTCCACCAGAAGTAAAGCAGGCAGATAAATGTCTCAAATCTACATTTGTTCCTTTCTTCAATTTCTTGCTGGGGCTCCTTTTTGGAAACCACGGGACAAGACAGTCCATTGATTTAGGGCCTATGTTTCAGACTCTCAGAGTAGAGAGCAAAGTGGGGAAGATTATAGCATTGATCTCTAGTGGTAAACAAAGAAAACTTGGGAAACAGAGCTATCTCAGAGCTGTCTTCAGGTAGAATATGTCCTTTTGAAATAAGGTTAAGAATTTCAGAGTAAGGAGAAGGATTTCATACCCAAATGGAGGGGAACAAAGAAGTTTCATGATCAAGTCCCTAGTTTGGCAAAACAGAAGCAAAAATGTAGGAGTTGTTTTATGACAAAGATAAGGGTAATTAATTCAGTTTAACAGTATAAAGCCAGTTTTCATGTTACTGATACATGATGATTGAATATCTGACCCTGACCTACTGAACTTTGCAATGGAAAGATTTAAAGAAAGGCTCAATATTCTTGTTTTTATTTTTATTTTTATACTTTAAGTTCTGGGATACATGTGCAGAATGTGCAGGTTTGTTACATAGGTATACATGTGCCATGATGATTTGCTCCACCCATCAACACGTCATCTATATTAGGTATTTCTCCTAATGCTATCCCTCCACTAGCCCCTCACTTCCAGACAGGCCCTGGTGTGTGATGTTCCCCTCCCTGTGTCCATGTGTTCTCATTGTTCAACTCCCACTTATAAGTGAGAACATATGGTGTTTGTTTATTCTGTTCCTGTGTTAGTTTGCTGAGAATGATAGTTTCCAGCTTCATCCATGTCCCTGCAAAGGACATGAACTCATCCTTTTTTATGGCTGCATAGTATTCCATGGAGTATATGTACCACATAAGAAAAGCTTAATATTCTAATAATACCTATAACCATGATATATATATATATATATACACACACACATATATATAGCAGACCAAAATATAAGAAATAAATATTAGATAAATATATATATTTAGCAGAGCAAAATATAAGAAATATCAGAATAAATTTAAGGAGGATATATTTGTATTAGTAAAAAAGATTTATATGAGTTATAACTGACTGAGGTGTATATATTGTGAAACACCAGTGAGAAAGGAAAAGTTTTGCATGATTTTTCTTGAAATGGAAGAAAAAGTTTTGCATGATTTTCATGAAATGAAAAGTAAATTGAAAGGAAAAGATGTTGGATTACAAAGTTCTCTGTTCTGGAAATAAGAAATATTAACAATCTTGATATTTATAATTAAGAGTCTATTTGTGGAATTCAATCAATAGGAAGAAAGTTTTATCTCAGAAAGGGTTCCTGAAGCATGATTAAAGTATATAATCCACCATAATTGAATGATTGCCTACCTCAAACATAATCATATCAACCAAAGACAGGGAGTCTGCTTGTACTCAATACATATAAAATATTTTATAATATTACTATACAGTAATATTTCAGACTTACTATTATAATAGGCTTACTCTAATAAACTTGCTCTAACTGAAAGGCATGGATATTTATTTAGTAAGGAAAAACATTCTATCATTACATGTAAAGGAACATAGCACTGACTGTCCCAAGGTACAAAGTCCAGGTTCAAAAACTCACTCACTTGATCTATGATCTCAGGCAAGTTCTATAATCTGTCTGTGCATCAGTTTCCTTGCACATAAAACTGACTAACAATTGGCACTTATTCACAGGCTTATTAAAAGGGTTAAATAAATTAAGTTATGCAGTGTTCCTAGTGCATAACTTACAGGTAGTAACTGTCATCATTATGGTTATGTTCACTGGGTGTTCCCAAAGATTTATTATCAAATTGATTTTTAAGAAAATATTTCATTGACGTATAAAAGCACAAAAAACTGCCCTACTTAATAAGTGGACATTTCTCAAAGTGTATATAGCCATTTAACCACCCAGTATGAGAAACAGAAAATTATTGTTTCCTGAGAGGCACACTACTGTGAATGTAGTGTCACATTTGCTGTGTCCCCAAATGTCAGCAGATTATTGTTTCTTGGTTCAGTGCTTCATAGCTTCCGCAAATGGAACTTGTTTTTTTGTACAATTGGAAGAATGTGATTTCATTAACAGGTACTACTATTCTGATTACTGAAAAGTAAAATGCATTGACATTTAGATTCATAGAGTCAGAAGTTCTTATATTCCACTTTATTCATTTTAGAAAGCCTGATCAACTCTGGGTCTCCTAATCAATTGATAATGAGAAGTGGAGAACTATGTCTTGGATTGCAATCATATCACTGAAAACTATATACTTGATTGTAATCATGTTACTGAGAAATCTTCCTCTCTCTATCTCCTTTGAGCATCTCCCTTTCTTCTTTTAAGTTCAACTATGCTAACTATACAGGTTTTTGTTTTCTTAAGATTTTTTTCCTTCTGGTTAACAAAGATCAGGTGAGCGCTAGAATAACTTGAAATAATGATTATTTTATCTGAAACTTACACCAAATAAAGAAGAGTCATCAGGTAAAAATTAAAATGAACTAAATCCAAACACAACAACAACAACAACAACAACAAACGCATAAACAAAAATATGTCAATGTAGTTTATTATTTATTATTTACAGAACATCTTCAGCTAGTGGTGAGATTAGCCTTCACATAGCCATAAATGGAAAAGAAAATTACACCTCTTAACCCTTCCTTCTTCCATATATAGATGTCTTTTTTTATAAAAAATAAATAGTGTATGTTTGAGGTTTACAACATATGAGATATATACAGATAGGAAAATGGTTATTATGTGAAGCAAATTAACATATCTATCATCTCACATGGTTTTGTTTATAATAAGAGCAGGAAAAATCTTTTTAAAAATCTCTAGTGTAATACAATGCAGTTTTATTAACTTGAGTCCTCATGTTATACATTGGCTCTCTAGACGTGTTGCTCCTGCATATTTGCTATTTTGTATCATTTTATCAACGTCTCTCCATTTTCTTTCCTGTGCTCTCACCCGTTGGAACCACTTCTTCATTCTCTATGGCTGTGTATTTGAGCTCCATTTATTTTCATTCCATATGCAAGTGAGATTATGTAATATTTTTCTTGCTATGTCTGTCTTATTTTACTTACCATGATGTCCTCCAGGTCCATCCATGTTATGGCAAGATGTCCTTTTTTAAGGCTGAATAATATTTCATTTCATTTCCTATAGGTGTACACATACACACACCCCATGTTTCATTTCTTATAGGTGTACACATAAAAATAATTCATTTCATTTCCTATAGATGTACACATAATAATTCACATAATAATAATTTCACATAATATTTCCTTTCATTTCCTGTAGGTGTAAACATACATGCACACACCCCATATTTTCTTTATCCATTCACTTGTCCATGAGCATTCAGGTTGTTCTTATATCTTGGTTATTGTGAATAATGCTGCAATAAACATGGGAGAGCAGATATCTTTAAACAGTGGTGAATATCTCCTTTTGATATATACCCAAAAGGGGGATTGGTATGTATATGGTAGTTCTATGTCTTCAGTATGGTAGTTACTAATGTCTTTAGTAAGTTCTATACTCCTTCATAATGGCTGTACAACTCTACAGCCCCACCAACAGTGTGCTAGGGTTCCCTTTTCTCCACAGCCTCATGTTGGTCCTTGAAATAGATTTAATTGAAATATGCCACCATAAGGCAAATTGAAACAGAATTAATATTAATGTATCAAATCTTATCTAAAACTCATAAATTTCAACTTAGGAATTTTTTTTATTAAACATTTAATTTGAAGAAATGTGTAACTAGGATGTAAAATAAGACTTGTAAAAGTTACTTTAGTCTATATGAATTTAAATATTATTTAAGACAATCAGTATATGAATATTTTATCTCATAAATTATAATAACTTACAATATGGCTTAAATTCATATTTACAAAATATTTGAGGGAGTTTAATATTTTTGGATGCATGAAAAACATCAATAAGGTACTTTTAAAATCTTGGATAATTTTTGACATAAAATTAATTTGTATTATCGATGTTTGAGAAATATACAAATAAAGTAATTGTTCATAAACATTCTATTGCCTTCATATCCCAATTTCATCTTGCCTTTGTGAATCAAGTTACCTGAGATTCCCAATATCATCCTCCTCTCTTCTACTTCTTTCTTCTCCTCCTATGACATGTTCTGTTAATTACAACATTTACATTATTCCTTCTTTACACTGTCAGATCCACTATGCCTTCTTCAGTTGCCCTTATATAGTGATCAATTTCTTCCTGATCCCTTTGCATCCAGTTTTTATCCACAAATGTATCATGCACTTTGTCACAAGATATCCCAATATACAATATATCCCAATGTACAATTCTTTCTTCAATTATTTTGTTTTGTTTTGTTTTAGAGACAGGGTCTCACTTTATCACCAAGGCTCGAGTGTAGTGGTGTGATGCTTATAGTCCCAACCACTCAGAAGCTGAAGCAGGAGGATCACTGTAGCCTTGGACTCCCGGTCTGAAGTGATCCTCCTGCTTCAGCCTCCTGAGTAGCTGGGACTATAGGCATGCAACACCACACCCTGCTGATGTTTATTTTTACTTTTTGTAGAGATGAGGTCTAGCTATGTTGCCTAGGCTAGTCATGAAAGCCTGGCCTGAAGCAAGCCTCCTGCTGAGCCCTCCCAAAGCATTAAAACTGTAGGCATGAACAACTGCCCTCAGCCCTCAATGTATAATAATGATGATTTTGTCCCCTTGCAAAAGACTTAAATATTTCACCATGCCAATAAAACAATAGTATTTCATATAGATCTTTAGGCCCTAAAAATACATCTGTAAAACATATTCTTTAATTCTTCTTCTTTAACTCCAACTATCCTAGAATGTAATGCCAGCCATTATTTATATTTTCCCTGCCTTTGGGTCTTCAAACTTTACACCAATTAAAGGCTATAAGATGTCTTTGTCACATGGACTTAGGGTCATAGATCTGGACATCAAGGGATTACTACAGATTTTAATTTGAGTTTTCAATATAGTCACATTGTTTTTACTTGGAGTATAGGCTTCAGTTCAGCAAAAATAACAATGTTATAGAAGATACTTTTATTCAGACTGCATATAAGCATGAGGAGGTATCAGTGTTTCATATTTTAAAATGTGGTTTGATGTGTGGAATAAGGACTTCCAAGCCACTATTTGTGCTTGCACTATTATATTTAATGCACGGATGATCAATCAACCTTAAAGGTTCATTTTTTCTCACATTCTTTAATCCCAGTTTAAACAAGAATTCCCAATTCAGTGCCACTATCTAATGAGACTTATTTCAAATTGTACTTTATGGAGATAATTTGTTTTTTGAGATATCATTTTAAGACATTTTAGATAAGTGATATAAATACAGCCAATGCGAAATTTAGATAGGATATAAACGAAAATACTGTGCTGATGACTATCTTTTATGAAATAAGTTAATTATTTTTCTAAGAAAGAAAAATAATTTCTATGTAGCTATTTTTTTGCAGCAGGAAGTCATAACAGTATTTAATATTTCCAAAAATGAACATTGGAAGCCAATTCTAAAAATAATTGTACCACAATCTCCATCTGTTACAATGCTCTTTTAAGTTGTAGGATCCATAATTCTGTATTATAAAATGTCTATGTTAAGTACATGTTCTAGTGTAACTTTGTCCTATTCCACAAACTTAAACTATCAATGGCCATATAATCACAATAGTAGTCTATTTTCTTTAGATGATGCTATGGTTTGAATGTGTCCCCGAAAAGCATGTGTTGGATATTTAGTCCCTAATCCAGTGTTTTGAGAGATGGTACCTAAAGGGAAACATTTAGGGCATGAGGGCTCCACCCTCAAGAATGAATAAATGCCACCTATAAAAGGGTTTGGGGCTGCATGTTTGAGCTCTTGCTCTCTCTCAGTCTGCCTTAGCTCTTCTGCTATGGGATGACTTAGCAGGAAAGCCCTTGCTACATGCTGGCCCCTTGATCTTGGACTTCCCAGATTCCAGAACGAAGAGCCAATACATTTATGTTCATTGTAAATTACCCAGTCTGTGGCATTCTGTTATAAGCCCCACAAAACAGACTGAGACCGATGAAATAAATAAAACATTATTTTGAATAAGTGAATTAATAATTACAATAATACGTTTTCCATCATGACATTCTTTAAGGGAAATGTTATGCCCACAAAAATCAGTCTGTTTATTTCTAACTAAAGATAGTAGAATATAACAAAATAAACACTTAATAAAGAGTTTAATCCTGGAATTCTCAGGTATTACCTTAGTTTTACCATTAAATAGATTATACTTCATGGAGAATAAAAAATTCTTTGTCATTTTAAATCAGCTATTGGCACAATTATACTATGTAACGAACCACCCCAAAACCCACTGGTTTATACTGAAAACATTTATTTTTCTTGCTTTCTGTCTGCAGTTCCCTTGGAGCAGCTTTGCTCCAGGCTGTGATTTAGCTGGGCTTGGCTAGGCATGCCTGAGCTTGGCTCCAGTTGATATGGATTCAGGTCTTTTTCAAGACTGTTTAGGCTTAAGGGGCCAAAGCTACACAGAGCATGCTCTTATGGCAGACCAGAGCAGCAAAAGAAAGTTAACCAAACTACAAACTTCACTTAAAACTTCTGCTCATGCCACTTCTACACATATCTCATTACAAACACACACACACACACACACACACACACACACACACACACATATAATTACGCTAAGTGGAAAATCATACTTTCAGAAATACAGCTGCTTCTTGAAGAGGAGGGACTATTTATTGGAGAGTAATTTGTGTTATTACAGTCCAAACTCTTGTTCACAAACATCCTCTTTCTTTCCTCTTGCGTGTAAAATATACATACACACCTTCCTTATGCATCATTAAAAGTCTCATTTATTTATAGCCTTAGGCTAAAATTCTAGAATACTGAGAACATATTAATTGTGAATGTAGCTTTTCTTGCTCCAGAGACCAGTAAACAAAAACATACATGAAACATGCAATTATGAAAAAAGAAAATAAAGGAGGTTCAGAACAACTGGTGGAATTGTAATATTTGAAAATGGAAATAATTTGAGTCATATAGAATTCAGTGGTATATGGCAACTGGATAAATGTTTTCATGTTACCCTTTGTTTAGATAGTTTACTGGTTTAGGATTCTTTCTTCTTGTTTCAAAACAGGTCCAAATTCAATATTATTGACAGTATTTGCCTCCGCTTTCCAGGATGTCTCTCCTGTTCTTACTCCTTGGAGGAAATAACTGGAGACTATTCCCTCCTTGGCAACTTGAGACTCTTTTAGTCCAATTACAAGTATGATACTGGTGGCACATGCATTACGCTTTTTCATCTCAAATAGTTTCTTTTAATCCAGGGTGTGGGTGCTTTCATTAGCACAGCCTGTCTGAAATATGTGGTGAGTTTTCTATGTATGATCTTACATAATTCCATTTTCCAAAAAACATACCCACACTTTGATTTGTGACTATACCTACCTACCTACCTACCTACCTACCTACCTACCTACCTACCTGTCTGTCTACCTCCTTCTTTGCCTCAGTCTAGACTTGACTACAGGTAATTTGGATAAAAACATAATGTGAGACGGGTGCGGTGGCTCATGCCTGTAATCCCAGCACTCTGGGAGGCTGAGGTGGGTGGATCACCTGAGGTTGGGAGTTCGAGACCAGCGTGATCAACATGCAGATACCCTGTGGCTACTAAAAATACAAAGAAATTAGCCAGGTGTGGTGGCGCATGCCTGTAATTCCAGCTACTTGGGAGGCTGACAGGAGAATCTCTTGAACCCAGGAGGTAGAGGTTGTGGTGAGACAAGATCGTGCCACTGTTCTCCAGCCTGGGCAACAAGAGTGAAACTCCGTCTAAAACAAACAAACAAACAAACAAACAAACAAAACTATAATGTGTAGGACAATTAGCCTATTAAAGACACCTTAATCCTTTTACATGTCTCTGATTTTATATTTGTCTGGATGGCATGTCTTGTGATCACATGTTGAATTTTGTCTTTTTCTAGCGGCTACTTTTTAATGGTCACAACTTTGGTTAGAAATAATTTTAATTACTATTCAGTTTCTTATCTTTGTCTTTCACATTTCTGTTGACAAATTGGCTCGTCCTTTTCTGAGCTTATCAGGTTTGTTATTGTTATATCTTATCAAATATAGTTCACACTATTAAAGGTCTACCTATAAACTTCTTTGATAAAAGAAAATTAATTTACTAGATACATTTGTAGAATTTTTCCACTTAGTGAAATGACAATCTTTACCAAAAGTCATATTTCTACATAATAGATGCCATTGTTTTCTCAGCCTCCTAAAAGGGTTTCCTCATTACACATTACTATCAGCACCCTATATCTGGTATCAATTTCTGTATTTATCAGCTCTTGTCAAAATAATACTCTGAAATACAACATCCTGACTGAGTTGTTTAAACAATGAACATTTATTTCTCCATTCATTGGTGTAGATATTGGCTGAGGCTCTGTTTTTATCACTGGATCGGCTGGCTTTCACTGGGATTGGCTGGGCTTGTTTCCAGGCAGCAAATCTCAGCTTAGTTTCAGTTGGCTTCAGGTATTTTTGTTCTAGTGGCATAGCTGAAAGAGAGTGAATATGTGCTAATCAGTTACAGAATCAATCACAGTTCTGTACTTCTCAATGCCATCATCTACAAACCGAAGATCATACTTCTGATCCTTAATATGACTCTTAAACTGAATAGTGATGATGTCAATAGAAAGTAATTTTCATGACAGACATACTCAGCCACTTCCTACTCATATCTACATTTCTAGTTGTTTCAGTAACCTTATACTATTTAACATACTTCACTTTTAGAATTGGCACAGATATTATCCATTTTTCTCTGAATAATAAAGTGGAAATAATAAATAGGCATGATTGTTAAAATACTCGCTTTCTCTTCATCTGTAGTGATTCAGTTAAATGACAGTGATAATAGTGTTACTCCCCCCCTCATTCTAAAGCAAGTATACTTTGTGATGTACTTTATCTTATACTTGGTTAAGTGATTGGACGACTATTTAGCCATTGACTGATGTATTGCCTGGTATTGAGATACAACGGTTAGTTTATAAAACATATATATTTGAATATGTATTTTAGGAAGTTGTTGATATGATTTTCACAAGGGAGTATTGAATATATCTGATATATTTAATGGTATCCTAATTATAAAATAACATTATAAGTGTACTTCTTTAGTAGCGGTACAACTTTGTAATATCATTTTTATGATTTGTAAGTTTCAATATATACAATTACATGAAATGTATGCAGAATATGAAATATATATTGGCAGTCATAGGCAATATATGTGATGTTGCACAGTAAATTAAATATAAGAAGATTAATTTTTAATTCTTCATCAAATTGAAGAAACTATTATACTTTGTAAAAGTCTCCTTTATTATCTCATTCAATAGAAATGTTGACTATTTTTCAAAAACAGTTGAAGTTTGCATGCATTATCAATGCCTTCTTAAATATCTTATCAAGGACTCCTTGAATATCTATTAATGTCCACAGCAGAAGCTTAATATAATTTTGCTAAAATTTGTCCATATTATTAAGGAGTCATGTTACTAAAGCATATAGAAATATAAATAGCTTATGATTAGAAATATTACAAAAATAAGATAAGGCTCTTGACTTTATTATATGCATTTTTATTTTTTGCTATTATTTCTACTATAGGTTTTAAATTTTAGGTTATTAAATTCTTCTATGTCATAATGGTCCCAATTGGAATACAGAAAACTTAGTTATCCAGTCATAAGTTCTTAATGGGTTGTTTACTTACTATAGGAATTAATCATAAGTTTAGCTCAAACAAATGTTTAGAATAATTTATCAATTATTTTAAAAATTAATTTAAATTTGTGTGGAAGGATACATTTATCAATCTTCACAATATAGCTTGGCAATCACAGAAAGTTTTTTATATTAGCATGCATCAAGTTATAACTTCCCCAAAACCCAAAATAAATGAATTATTATGCTAACTTTTAAACAACTCTAATATTGTCAATTATAGTCAAGGGATGCTTTCTTATAAAATTGCCTACAGAATGAGTTTGTAAATGGGAAAAACCAGGCAAAAGTGAACTTTAACCAAACAAATTTTTACAATGTAACAAGATGTATCAAAAAAATGTATTATTATCTTTATGCACCACTTACTTTTCTACAAGATATAGTAGATAAGTAATAATTAAGACATATAATTCTCCCTTACTGATCCACTAATTGTTAATAATTTTTAATTTGTATATTTCAACCTGGATGGTTATCTATTATCTATGTATCTATCTATCCATACATCTATCATCTATCTATCCATTCATGAGAGCATATCAATTAGGATTGCATTTTGCTGCAAGTAACAGAAAACCTAACAAAAATGGCTTAAGCAAGTCAATAACTCAGGGGATTATTTGTTTCACATGCCCAGAAGTATTGGATCTGCAGCTCAGAGCTAGTGGGAAGACCAGAGGGGTCCCCAGTGACTAGATGCCTTTTCTCTCCCTTAGTTTGTGGCTTTATGGCTATGTAGAAATATTTACAAGCAATGATAGTTGGCATAATGAACACACTTCAATATCAATGGCTTCAACATGGTAAGATTTCATTTCTTATTCATTCAAAGTCTCAGGTACTACCTTAAAATTTAACATAAATTGGTTAAATTCTCAGTATAAGGTTTGAGTTCCCAAAGAGAAAGGACTGTGCTTCTTCAATCTTGTTAGATTATTATTTATAATGATGCCAAGAAAAATTCAAATGCTTAAGAATGGAATATTACTAAACTAATATGGTTCTAGTTACTCTTTTGTGTTCTCCTTGTATACACTAGCACCATTGTTTGCTTACACACAGCACAAAGCATAGGGGCCATAGTGATGAATGAAGTAATTTCTAACCTATTAACATTTCCAGATTATTTGAAAACCTACATATTGTAATCTGTAATGGGACTGAATTTAGCAAAGCGAGCAGGGAAAGAGAGAGACAATGAGTTTATTTCTGGTCTTTATGAATTTCAGATTATCCTCTACTTGTCTTCTATTCATTTCTTATAAACTTCAAACTTAAATATTAGGTAAGTGCAATAATCTGTTTTCACGTTCTTAGTAAAGACATAGCTGAGACTGCATAATTTATAAAGGAAAGATGTTTAATTGACTCACAGTTCCACATGACTGGGGAGGTCTCACAATTATGGTGGGAGGCAAAGGAGGAGAAAGCCACATATTTCATGGCACCAGGAAAGACAGCATGTGCAGGGGAACTCTCATGTATAAAACCACTAGATCTCCTGAGACTTACTACCACGAGAGCAGTATGGGAAAAAACACCTGCATGAATCAGTTTTCAACACTTGGCCCCACCCTTGACACATGGGGATTATTACAAGTCAAACTGAGATATGGGTGAGGACACAGACAACCCATATCTTTCTGCCCCTCGCCCCTCCCAAATCTCATGTCCTCACATTTCAAAACAAACCATGCCTTACCAATAGTCCCCCAAAGTCTTAATTCATTTCAGCATTAACTCAGAAGTCCACAGTCCAAGGTCTCATCTGAGACAAGGCAAGTCCCATCTGCCTATGAGCCTGTAAAATTTAAAGCAAGTTAGTTATTTCCCAGATACAATGTGAGTAGAGGCATTGGGTAAATACACCTGTTGCAAATGGGAGAAATTGGCCAAAACAAAAGGGCTGCAGGCTCCAAGCAAGACCAAAATTGAGCAGGGAAGTCAAATCTTAAATCTCCAAAATGACCTCCTTCGACTCCATGTCTCACAGCCAGGTTGTGCTGATGCAAGAGGTGGGTTTTCATGGTCTTGGGCATCTCCGTCTCTGTGGCTTTCCAGGGTACTGGCCCCCTCCTGACTGCTTTAACAGGCTACCACTGAGTGTGTACTGTTTTTTCAGGCAAACAATGCAAGTTGTCAGTGGATGTACCATTCTGGGGTCTGGTGAATGGTGGCCCTCTTCTCACAGCTCCACAAGGCAGTGCCCCAGTGGGGATTCTGTGTCAAAGCACCACCCCTACATTTCCCTTCTGCATTGCCCTAGCAGAAGTTCTCTATGAGAGCCCCACCCCTCTCCTGTCTGGACATTCAGGCATTTCCATACATCCTCTAAAATCTAGGTGGAATTTCCCAAACCTGTTCTTGACTTCTGTGTACCCGCAGGCTCAACACACCATTTGGAAGAGGCTGCACCCTCTGAAGCTATGCCTACCTTGGCCCCTTTTAGCCATGGCTGGAGTGGCTGGGACACAGGGTGCCAAGTCCCTAGGTTGCACAGAGCATGGGGGCCTCAAGCCCAGCCCACAAAAACATTTTTTCCTCCTAGACCTCCAGGCTTGTGATGGGAGGGGCTGCCATGAAGACCTCTGACATGCCCTGGAGGCATTTTCACCATTGTCTTAGAAATTAACATTTGGCTCCTTGTTACTTATGGAAATTTCTGCAGTGGGCTTGAATTTCTTCTCAGAACATGGCTTTTCCTTTTCTATCACATCATCAGGCTACAAATTTTCTGAACTTTTATGCTCTGCTTCCCTTTTAAACATGTTTCAATTCCAACCATATCTTTGTGAGTACATAAAACTGAACACTTTTAAAAGTACCAAAGTCACCTCTTGAATGCTCTGCTGCTTAGAAATTTCTTCTGCCAGATGCCCTAAATTATCTCTCTGAAGTTCAAAGTTCCACACATATCTAGGGCAGGGACAAAATGCTGCTGGTCTTTTTGCTGAAACACAGCAAAAGTCACTTTTGCTCTAGTTCCCAACATGTTCCTCATCTCCATCTGAGAACACCTCAGCCTGGACTTTATTGTCCATATCACTATCAGCATTTTGGTCAAAGCAATTCAACAAGCCTCTAGGAAGTTCTGAAACATCCCACATCTTTCTGTCTTCTCAGACTTTCAAACCATTCCAACCTCTGCCTGATACCCATTTCCAAAGTCACTTCCACATTTTTGGGTATCTTTACAGCAGCACCCAATTCTACCCTTATACATTAGTCTATTCTCATGCCGCTAATAAAGATTTACCTGAGAATGGTTAATTTGTAAAGGAAAGAGGTTTAATGGGCTCACGTTTCTACATAGCTGGGGAGGCCTCACAATCATGGTGGAAGGAAAAGAAAGAGAAAGACATGTCTTACATGGTGGCAGGCAAGAGAGCTTGTGCAGGGGAACTCCCATTTATAACACCATCAGATCTCATGAGACTTATTCACTACCATGAGAACAGTATAGGGAAACCACCCCTATGATTCAATTATCTTCACCTGGCCCCACCCTTGATACATGGGTATTATTACAATTCAAAGTGCAATTCGGGTGGGGACATAAACCATATCAGTAAGGAGATGTAAAATAGCAACTGTGAAATAAAACATTTGTGTAATATAAACTGAATACAAATTAAACATTCTTAATTTAGTGATATACTTGTATTACATAGACTTATATGTGCATATATACCTGTGTGTGTGTGTTTAGCTAATTATAGAGCTGCCTTTGCAATTGGTATGGAACAATATCTTGGATTACTACTTGAGGTATCTTATTTTATAATTCTATATTGAAAGCAGAGACTCCTAATTAAACAATCTTAAGAATATTTTTTGTAGAAATTAAAATTCCAGAGAATTGCCACTGAGCCTTTAATGTGAATAATAATAATACAGATCCTTGTGTGTAATTTGTGTGATATATAAAATATCACAGTCATGTCTCTCAAATTTTTATTTATATAAAGAAATAATTCTCATGAATTTTGCTTAGGTCTCAAATGACTAGTATATATATTTGAATATAATGACAAGAAAACCCCAGAATCTATTTATTTTTCAACTCTGCTTTTTCACTACTGAAGCTTCATGTTGTATCTTTTAGTACTGGAAAGATCTTGTTTGTGTGTAGCATTTTTGTTGAATAAAATAGGAATTTAAGGCATACCTTCTGGAAAATGTTTATTTTCAGAGGAATATTTCAGTATGACTTACACTTAGCACATATAAAAATAATCATAAACTTTGCGTGTTACTTTAGGATTTGCATAATGTTCAATAATATTGCATTCCAGTTATATATATTACTCCATATGGTTATACAAAGCAGATACATTTCCCAATATTTTTTCTTTTGTTTTTAACACCTTAGAATAAACAGAAAAGTGAGATTCCAAGGCTTTAAAAAAAGCCATCTTTAATTATTTGAGTTGAAAACAAAAATTGTACACGATAAGGCAAACAAAATCTATATCAGACTGTCTTGAAAGAAAATCATTCCCAAAATAAATAAGTATATTAAAAATATCAATTACAAAGTTAACCTAAATTAGAAATAATTGAAATTCAGAAATTTTTACCATGTGCTACTGATTTTATTTGGAAATAAATAATTCACACAACTTTAAATCTGGAATTTTTTTGAGAAAAAAACAAAATATTATACAATAGGTATAAATTACATATATACATAAAACATGTATATATAAATAATAGGATTCAGAGGCAATATAATTGAAAAGGTTGAACATATTTGTCTTATAAAATGTCTATTTAAATTACAGAAACTCTGTATAGTAGTTTGAAAAACAAATATTGCTCTTTAGGATTAGAACAAGTACTCTTGTTTTATGTTCACAATTTTGTTGGGGATATTTCTTGATATCTCAACTCAATATTCAGAAAATTCATATTTTTTTCAAACCTATTTTAGAAACACATAATCTTACGTTAAGTTAATACACTTATCTCAATATTCAGAAATTGAGCTTTGATAATGAGGTCATGGGTTATGATAGGAATTTGGTTACTTGCAATGTGCATTTATTTGTACAAGAATGATATATGAATTTACTGAACATAAAAACATTGAGGCTGTTCATTTCTGCTACAAAGTCATGCTAATCTTCAGGAAGCAGAAAGATTTGTGTTATTCATTCTTTGCTGATACCCATGAATTTTGAAGTTCCAGATGCTGTGAGAATTTATGAGGTAGAAAGCATTACTCAAAGCCAAAGAATTACTGCAGAATTAACTAATTAGGATGCTTGGTCTTCAGAATCTATAGACTCAAGTTTATGTCTTAATGTGGCAACTATATTTGTTACATGCTTCTGCATGAGGAGTTTATCTTTCTAAATTTCAAAATTAAAAGTTTTTTTTCATTTTTGAAGGGAAGGGAACAATTATGATAGCTAATATTGTTTGTGTGTCAGATTGTGTACTACATTATGCTATATAACACTTATAAAAAGCACAAAGAGTATGCACTAATATTTTCCACAGTTTATAGAGAATAGTCTATAGACTACGATATATAAATAGTCTAGGCATAGAGTTGTTCAAGTAGTAAATAACAAAGCAGTAAAACATTTTTAAACAATCTGATTCTAGAGGTCAAACATGTAATCAAAACAGTCTATTGCTTTTTCATAGGACTTTTATGAAGATTTGATTAAAACCTATTTCTAAAATTCAAAGTAAGATTCATTGTACATAGCAAAACTTCAAGATTTACCAGTTTTTATTACTATTAATATACTGGTTTACTTTCATAAAATATGTGAGTACTTTTAGTAAAAATCTACTTAATTTGTTCAAGAACAAATAAATACCAATTATAGCAAAGACACATAAATATCTCCTTAAATATAATATTTTAAATTAAAACACTTTCATACATTAATTTTAAAACAAATTACTTGCATTTTACTATCATCATTTTTTTAAGTAATAAAGTCATCAGATCATGACATTCCTATATTTAAGACATTCCAAGGACTTTTCATCAACTTAGCATAGAATCAAAGCCCTTACCTGGTCTCATGTGATCAACACAATGTTTTTTCAGCGCCTTCAAACACATATTACTCCATCGGGAATAGACTTTTTGCTTCTTCTCAAATATATTTGAACATGGATGTTTCACTTGGTATATCCTCTGCCAGAAATCGTCTCTCCCCATTCAATAATTCAGGACACATAATTTAGGTCTGAGCTCATTTATGAGCACAGCAAAGAAGCCATTCCAGTCAAATCTATTTAAAAGGTTTTCACCTCATTTTTATCCCTTAGCTAGCTTTATTTTTCTTTATATCACTTGAAAGTATATTACAATCTATAATATTTTACTTGCTTAGTCAACAACAATGTTATATACGTTTCATAACGATGTTATTTTGTATTATTAATCTCATTATACCTGGCACCTAAAAGGGAGCCCAACACATAGCATAAAATAATAATATTGTTGTACTGATGAGTAAGTAAAGCCATATATGAGCCAACTTAGCAGTCTGGGAATTGAAGTCCCTTGTCTTCCTTGAATAAAATACACCGCTAATGCAGTCCATACAAAATCCAGGTTCAAATTCTTTAAACTTATATTAGAACATGAGGATAAATGGGAAATGATCTGAGTTCATTAATTTCTAGGTTGATGTTTAAAAGTTATTTTTCTACTGTAATATTTTCTTATACAAAATCAGTTTGATAACATAGTTTAAAAATTGTGTTAGAGAGTTCCAAATTTCCAAAAGCTCCAAATTTCCAAACCACAAATCTCTTGCTTTTCACATTTATATTCCATTGGTTTGTGTACTCATTAACTGAGTTGAGTAATTTGAATAACAAGTATGAGTGAGACAACAGATTTGACAAAAATTCTTCTGTGGTGATCACCAGTGAAACTTGTGGGGAACTTAGGCTGACAAGGAGCCTGTTGTTCCCTGGCATTCAGAAAGCCAAAGCCACCAGAAGGGTACAGTCTACAGAAGGGAATGGAGAACATCTGTTTATTAAGCTAGTTAGTAATGAAAAGATATCTTCTACTATACATTTATTTGTATTTCATTTGAACTTTACAACAGCCTCTTGAAGCAAGTGAAAAACAAGCTTATTATTTTTAGGAGGAAATCGAAAACTTACCTAAAAATACTCGTAAGTAACAAAATTGGGAATGAAATCAAATCTTGCTCCCTTTCACTATGCAACATACTTTGTAAAATCTGAGGAAATGAGGTAAAAAATGTTTAGGCCATTAGCTTCTCTTCAATAAGATGCACTGTCTCTAAATAAGTTATTTCATGTATTTTAAAAAGAAATTGTCGCATCAGAATAGGGAAGAAATCAAGTATCTCATTGGGTAATGAAAAAATACACACATATACATGCACATACATACACACACACACAAACACACACACAGATATTATAGGCACTGCATTAGGAAATGCTGCATTGTATGAAGTTAGAATTCCTCTAGTGAGTGTAATGATAAAGCTTTAGCACAAGACTCTTTACTGCAGAAATATGAAAGGCACTTTTTATTTTCCTTGATGCAATTCACAGAAGTTAAGATATAGACTGCTTTTTCATTGTACCACCACAACTCTCAGAGAAAAGAGAACTTTCTAATATGACAGACATTTTGAGGATTTCCTATTTAGTTCAAAAATGTATATGACAAAGCCCATATGTAATTTTTTTGGTGTTTTGGACTTTTTAACAATTTCTTGAAGCTCATGTTCCCCACTAAGAATAAAAATTAAATGTATAAAACACATTGGACTAGAATACAGTAGATTACATTGAAATATAGTAATCAAAATATTAGAAAAACACATTTGTGATTAAGCAATCCATATACTTATTTATTAATAGATTAAATAAAAAGATCTAGTGAGAGGGCTGTTAAATATTTTTTCAAGGTAATAGCAAGTGAAAATTATGACAAAAGGCAACTGCAGTCACTGCAATATGATATGAAAATGTGTGAATACTATTTTGAGAAAGTCATATAGTGCTTATTTTGTGGTTTGCTGCCTATATTCATATATAAGGAGAAGAATAATTTCCATTAATGTTAGTGAAAATAAAGATATACTATTTGTCTCATAAAAGTTCAGGGATCCCTTTAATTCTGCTTACAAAACATGACATTTCACAGAATGCAGAATAAGAATTCCTGCTACAGAATATTCTATGGCACATGTATCCCCTTTTTTTTCTTTTTATTTATATTTTATTCTTTATGTATATTTTACTTTTGATTTTATATTTTATTTCACTTCAAAAACTATAATCAGTTCAAATATAAACATTGCACATTGTCAAAATTATATTCTACTGTTTAATATGATAGATTTTGACTTGGAATTAGCTTTGCAGCAATAACACAAAACATTAAATAAGAGAGTAAAAATATTGAGAGAAACTTCCTACCACAAATTCCAATTATAAAAATTAACCAACAATTATTCAAGAAAATAATATAGATATAAATCTAATGCTTTAAATATTTGTAAATGTTTTTTATTTAAAAAATCCTTAATATTAAAATGTAAATGTAGAATACTCAACATTTTTATTATTTTTTAAAGGAAGGAGTTTGAAAAGATTCAAGAACAGTGCATGTGAATTAGGGGATATGTATATTTTTAAAGTCCTGAAGTATACCTAAACAGTGGAGTATTGAGAATTAAAACAGATAGAAAACAACAAAATCCCTTGCTCAAATGCTTTTGCAGCTTAATTTACACATTCATTGTTTCACAGGAAAATTCTGTGACTTCTACCTTCAGACCCAAATTCAGATATGTGTCACTGTCTTCTTGTATTTGTATTTGAATGTATGCTTAGGTGACACCCAAACAAAGCTGAGAGTTTTAGTGTGTAATCTAAGATGCATCCAAGCACCTACAGCTTTATAAGCGCTACTTTATTCATTCAGACATGTATACCAGGTATATGATTCCCACAGTGGCTTGTGTTAAGGAATTGGTGAGAACATAGATCAAACACATATTTTCATTAAAAAAATGCTAACACCTTCACATTCACATTTATTAGGAAGTTAAACTGACAAAGTGAGAAGGAAGTCCCACATTTTTATTTGATTTGAGTGAGCTGGATGTTCCAGAAATGAGTGTTTTCTACCATCTGGCCTTCTACCAACAAGAGTACAAAGGAGCCTGGGGTCTGGTGCTCTGGGAAAAACCACTGCTTTAATTCCCTGAGTCCATTAAGAAAGCCTCATCATGGAATCCATTCTTGCTTATATCAGTCACTACTATTTGCCCGAAGTGTTTGTTCCTCGCAGATTATCTCTCAGATGGTTCAAATAAAGCCTCCTCTGATCAAAATATTTTAAATTTTGCTCCAGATGCCACACACTTTCATTTTATCTTTTCCATTTTTTTCTAAATTATTCAATAACATCCAGCATGTGCTATATTTTGCATTTTTTTCATTGTTTATCTTCTGATTTTGATTGTAAACTCTGCTAGATAAAGGAATTTTGCTTGGCTTATGTACTTGTATGTCCCCCATATTTTGAGTTATGCCTGGCAGGTGGTACTTGCTTGATGAAAATGTTGTTGATGGGTTAATAAATGATTAAAGGAGATGTCTCCAAATAGGATATATCCTCCTACCAGTTTACCTTAGCATCTCAAATCCCAGTATTGATGACCAAATTGCTGCTTTCTCATGCCACCAGGCACCCTCATGATCTGCACATACTCTATTATCCTCCTCAGTTTTCTGAACAATAAAGAGGAAAATGATGCAGCTAGAAATTATGAAATCATCTCTGTCTCCAGCTCTTGTTTCATGATCACTGCAGTCCTAGCCTCAAATATGAGTAGAACAGAAAAAGTTTCTGAAAAGTGTGCTTCCTTTTAGAAGATTTGGAATCCCTGACAGTGATAGCTCTAACTTTCATCACTGGCATATCATTGTCATAGAAAGATATTCTAGTGTTACTTTTTTCACCCTTAACATGCATTTTCTTCCTCTGGTTATCATTCTCTTGGTTGAAGCAGCATCAATGTTTATCTTTAAATAAAAACAGACTATCATATTCTCATGAGAAACTATATAGATGAGTTCAAATTTATAGTCTAAAAACATTAATTTATTTCATTTTTATGTTTTAGAAATGGTTCGTCAGAGATAACAAAGATTGAGATTTTCTTGACATTACCTCACTCTATCTTTAATATTTCCACATATTCATAAACTAATTTCTCTATATGTACATGGAGCTCATTCAAGTGGTATGCTAATTTGACTTTATAACAAAATAAATAAATTATTTCAAAGTAATACAAAATAGTGACCATTCCTTCTTTTCTAAAGGAGAGAAGGAACATTGTGGACCCCATGTAAATTACTGTACTAGACTCATTGTGCCAAGTGCTTGGGTATAAGCAAAAGTTACCTGCCATCCTCTCCCCTTCTTGTGTTCATCTGTCTTTCTGTGTTCTTTTTTTCCTCTCTCTCCATTTGGTGGCATGCTCATTTTTCAATCACTTTACCTTGGCATCACTAACAAACCTACTTTTTTTTTCTCCCACATCCAGGCTGTTCAACACATTTCAAAATTCTGTTATTTCTTCCTGTTCCTGTCCTTAAAAGCTGTCACTTCCTCTCCGTTTCTGAAGCCAAAAACCTCATCCTAATATCTTTATCTACAGCAACATGTTCTCCTCTTCTACTCAAAATTTATTCTATGGTTTATTTTATCAGCCACATAAATTAGCAAAATTCCTGTTTTCCATTCAAGGTGATTAACTATTTTACATTAAGTTTCTTTTGACTTGTTGGAAGCTGAGTTCTTTTTGATTCACCCTGGTGCTCTTCTTTCTGCATGTTCACGTGGAGACCTGCCCACTTTGCCTCTCCACATTGTTTTCAATGCCAGACATGATTGGTTTATAATTCCTTTCATTCAAATCTCTGAGTTGAGAAAACTCAAACCTTACACTTCTGAATCAATCAGGATAGGTTAGGAAGTGCTGTGGTGACAAGTAAGCCCTGAATTGCAGAGGCTCACAACAAAGGAATATTTTTACTCAACACCATTCTCAGGTGTTGAGACCACTGCCTGTGTAGTAGTTCTATGGTGCCTTTACTTTAGGTCCAAGGTGGGCAGAGTAGTGTCTGGATAGAACATTACAGGTTTGCAGCAGAGGGACGTAGAAACTATGTACTGGCTCATTAAACTGTCTGCTTGGAACTGACAAAGTCCAATTCTGTTTACATCTTGTGAAATTTAGTCTCATGACAATGTTCCAGTTCAACAGGGTGAGGATATATGTGTTACCGGCTGGTTTGCTGAAATCTTGAGCACCAACCTGTTTGGTCAACAGTAATATAACCTTCCTCACCTTCACAGTCACTGCCACCAGCACCAAAATTTTGGTATGCATTTTGACCAAGAAAATTAAGTTGACTTGGAAATAAGAAAGGTGTAATCTATCATCATCGCTCCGAAATGAGGTTGTCAGTTTGAAGCAAGGCTTTGGCAAACTGTAAGTCTGTGTGGCAGAAGCAGGGCAAAAATCTGTCTTGGAAATGCGAGTTCCAGAAGGACAGATCAGAATGATGACATGAGGCTGCTGCAGCATCTTCGTACAGTTGTATACACAGGCATTATTGTTAGGAAATTATTTTTCCTTCACATATAAGAGGCCATAATATAGTATGTGAATGTCACCTGCTTAAAGTAATAAGTAAATGAAAAGAATCAATTAGCAAATGCATTAGGCAGGGTACCACTGTGGGAGAAAATGACTGACTTCAGGACCCTTCTCAGAAATCCAAGAGAGAGAACTGATGTGAGATTCAAAGATTTGCCATTCACAATTGAATTTGAACACTATCAAGGCAAGATTCCTGATTTTAACTAAACACAGAATACATTTGAATTTACTAATTGAATTCCAGTGCTACACTACCTTTTCAACTCTAGTTATTTAATATAAATTATAAAATAGGCCAAGGCGGGCAGATCACCTTAGGTCAGGAGATCGAGACCACTTGACCAATATGGGGAAACCCTGTCTCTACTAAAAATATAAAAATTAGCCAGGCTTGGTGGCATGCACCTGTAATCCCAGCTACTCCTGATGCTGAGACAGGAGAATCGCTTGAACCTGAGAGGCGGAGGTTGCAGTGAGCCAAGATGGCGCCATTGCACTCCAGCCTCAGCAACAAGAGCAAAACTCCGTCTCAAAAAAAAAAAAAAAAAAAAATTATGGTTTTGTATGAAGTCTACAAAATATTAAGTTTATTGAATATGTCAGTTGATTTTAAAAGTTTCTTATTTTAGGAAATTATAATAATTCCAATTGCTTCTTTTGCATTAGATAACAATATCAACTGAATATAAAATATTAATGCCATGGATGATCTCAGAAATGATTTCCTACAAAGTCCCAACCTATCCTGGAACATTTCTTATGTGTGCTTGGGTAAGTAGTTTTCTCTGCTTCACATTTCTATTAAGCAGCTTGGTACATCTCTCATTAACATGTTATGTTATAAACAATTCTACTTTTTAGAAAAATCTTTCTTCTTGTTTACCTGAAGTCTATATTTCTGTAATGTCTAGTCTATTATCATGGTTCTGCTTACTGGAAAAAAAAAGGCCATTTCATCTTTTATATAAAATAACTTCAAACATTTGCCAATGACTATGGCTTCTTTCTTACCTTTTCCTTCTCCTTTCCTTCCCTTTTCCAAAATAAATTACTTAGTATATCTGATGTTCTCTGATAAGACAAAAATTACAGATCTTATAACAGTCTGATAAAATTGCCCAGGACCTTTTCATTCACTTAAAAAATATTTATTGTCTGTGTATTCTGTACTATCAAGAACTATACTGATCCAATTTTGAGTATTCAAATGCAGTTTCTGCTCTTAGGAAAGTTATAGCATGTTTGGGAGGCAGATATTTAGAAAAAATCCATAAGTTCGTATATAGTAACATAGTATGATGGATGTTCTGAAGGTAAGTGACAGTGTGCTTCAACACATGGTATATAGAACAGACTACCCTGGACGGGCATGTTACACTAGCACTTTTATTAACTTAGCCTCCCCATTTTATTTCTTCTCTTACATCCTAAGCAGCATTAGCTTTATTTGCAGTAGCATTAAAATTGTGACAAGTTTCTTGTCAATAATACGACTTTAGTATTGATAGCTTAAAAGCATATAAAATATATAGAGAACTTTAAATTCTACCTTCCAATTTATATTTTGCCATAATATCTTCTATTAAAAAACCCGAAACAAACAAACAACAACAACAAAACAATGTCCACAAAACAAAGAAACAAACGAACAACAACAACAAAACAATGTCCACAAAACAAAGAAACAAACAAAAACCGAGGCAGGTTTTTCTGAGTTTTCATGATTTTGTTTTTTATTATTTAGAGGGAACTTAAGTTACATTTCAAGCTTAGTTCTGATGGATTGTGGCGAGGGAATGAGCTGCTATTTAAGTTGACCCTGAAAATCTTTGGAAAGTGTCAGATTATATCACAAGAGACAATTGCTGTTTGTACCCCTTTGCTAGAGTTCAACAATAAGCCAGAGTGCCATGACTTGTTTTCATCCAGCTGAGAAGTAAAAATCTCTTTTTATTCTTTTTACAACTTAGTAGTCATAGAATTCTCAAGAAAGGCCTAAGGTAGAAAATGTATTGAACTAGATAGAACTTAGTAATTTAATGAAAACTGCTGTTCTTGTCCTGTAAAAATGAAATAGATGATTGAAACTTAAGACATTAAGAGGTAAAAGAAACTGCATTCTCAAGATTTTTTTTAAAGGATCCAAGGAGTTCTGTTTTTCTCCTTTCTAAAGAAAAATTGTAGTTGTAACTTGCTAAAAGAAAGTGAAATCTTTAAATTTCATTACAAAGGGGAAAAAACAGAATCTGATCTAGATAATTTATGTGTACACAAGGTTCATTAGAAATAGTTTCTTATAATTTTTCACTGATGACAAAAGTAAAAAAAAATTTCCTGAATTGATACATTTTCAGATTAATATTATTAATCTAATTTATAATTTATGAAAAATTCTAAGGTATTAATATATACTGAACAGTAGTTTGATTTGACCAATTTTCTAACATCTGAAATAAATACTTCAAATAAAATATTAGAATAAAATATATGTACTGCCAAATGAAAAGTTAATTCATTTTCTTAATCTATAATATATATAGACAGAGATGAAGAAAATGTGATAATTACAAAAAAGATGATGAGGAAATGCAGTGACTATCTGTAAAACCAAATTTTTATTCACACCCTAGCATCATGCTGAAGCCCACTGAATGTAAATGAAATACTTTTCCCCTGTGTATCCATATTTCTCAAGTAAACTGAGGAGTCTGTATATTACCGACTTCAGTCTGTGTACATCTAAAGGGGGCCACTCTTGGCTTACAAGTCAATTTTTAAGATACCTGGGGCTTTGCCTTCTTTAACAGCCCTTTAGCTCAGAATGTTCTATGCTGTTTGGGCTTGCCTTGCAATTGATCCTGGATTTGAAACTGACAACTGTGAACCAGCGAGAAAATGATGTGGCAAGAGTTGCCATGGCTGAAGAATATTCAAAGAAAGGTCTGCTTGGGCAGGTTACACTTCATGCTGGATCACAGACAAGAATGCAGATTCTTATCTCCTGAGACCCCTTAGGCCACAAACACTTTGAAATGATATATATAGATCTCACTATATATGTAAGTATGTATATATAAAACATTTGAAATGTTTTATATGTATCTCATATTTTTCAAAAAAGTTAATATAGTGCACATACTAATTTTTTTGTAATTATTATTTTTTGAGGCAAGGTCTCATTGTCACCCAGGCTGCAGCACGATCACAGCTCACTACTGCAGCCTCAATCTCCAAGGCTCAGGTGATCCTCCCACCTCAACTTCCCAAATAGCTGAGACTACATGGTGTGCCACCAAGCTAGGCTAATTTTTGTGTGTGTGTGATTTTTGTAGAGACAGGGTTTCACCATGTTTTCCAGGCTGGTCTTTAACTTCTAGGCTCAAGCAATCCTCCCTCCTAGGCCTCTCAAAGTGCTGGGACCACTGGCATGCACCACTGTGCCCATCTCATGCCAAATATTATATAACACTTTGAATAAATTCTGAGGCAGCAACTCATAATCAAATATATTAATATTTTTGTACCCAAAAGACATGATAGTCACATGAAGAGGAATAAACAGCAATTATAGAGCATGTTATTGCAATTCAGGTTCAATTTGCAAATGAGTCAAATAATTTAAAAAATACTAGATTTTGAAAACTCCATATTTTTGTTATTGCAGATAAAGTATTGTAAGCCCATATTTAAAAAATATTTACTGTGTATCTAAGATGTTTCAGGGAACCTGGAAAAAGAACATGGAAGAGTAAGAAAGACAAGTTCAATCTTTTGGGTTCACACAAATTTTAAGAACGCAGAGGTTTGGATTTACACAGGAAAGGATTGTATTTTGGGCTTTCCATGTGGGGAGGTGTGAGCATATCAGGAACAGGGCATTTTCTCATGCAGTGTCTCCCACAGCACTGTAGAATCACCAACTGGCAATTACCTCACAACACTATAAATATTTTTATTTATGCCCTCTCTCTCACTAGACTGTACAATCCTTAGAAGCAGGAATTATGTCTTATTTATATTTACATTTGCTGCACCCAGTTCATTGCCTGGGATATGAAAAGCACTAAACATGTATTTAATAAATAAGTATAATAAAATGATTTCTGCCCAAGTTTTGGGGTAATAAGCCAAATCACTTAATGATTCTTAATTTTGTGTGCTAGATTATACTAAATTTACTCCTCAACTAATCAGAGAATGTTTATGAAAGTAATACAGATTTCCACAGGCGTGGAAAGCAAATTCAAGTTCTGATACTGGTTTCCAGTACTAGACAGGTCTCCTGTTGAGATTGCATCAATGAAAGCTGAAAAAAAAATCAGAGTAAGTAAAAGACACAATAAACTTGTCACAGGAATATTTTACATTTGAAATACTGTGGACTTAATTTGCATAAATGAGGATTAATGAATATCTGCTGAAAAAATGGCATTTATTATTCCTGACTTCTACTTTTCCTCATCTGTTAAATAAAAACCAAATAATGACAATCTCTGTGCTATAGCACTGTCAGATAATTTTAAGAGTGAAATCATTTCATGTCAATATTATTTAACAGAGGAGATCAGGAAAGGGAGTAAACAATATGGGCTAAAATATTTTTAGAAAGATGCTTTGAGGTATGTCGAGAGATTGGAAAGACCACTACAGAAAAAAAACTATCTTTTTAAAGATTCAAGTTAGTATTGTATAGAGGAGATGCAGTGATAACTAAATATAGGTAGATTTGACAGGGTTAAACTGAAAGGTCTTGACAAGGGGAAAGTACATTGCAAGTGCCTAGGCATGAGTATTAAGGGATAATAATAAAATTTAGATCCATAAGTTGTGTTGCATTCTGATTTAATTTGTAAGATTTAATATGGAGATCATGGGTTTTATCCAGTAAAATGTGTTTTTAAACCTAAAATCCATAATTACATTCAGGGTACAACAAATCGCACTGGACAATCACTATGCCAACAAGGGTTACTACATATTTTCAAAATTTGGAATTATAAGAAGTATTTGCAAGAGTTTCAGCAAAATTAACTTTCTAGGAGAGGAAGGATGCCAGATCTGGCAAAATCAGAAACTGATGAAACAATTTAGAAGCTTCCTTTTTCAGGGAATATGGGCCGTCCAAATGCATGGGTGTTTTTGCTCAGGAGAAGAATGGTGAGACTCACGCAGGCTCATGATATTCAGATTTCAGGAGATTTGGCTAATCACAGCAGATCTCTAGCTAGGGGAAATAGACAAAGTAACACAATAGGCCGCAAGGTTTAAGAGGGAAGGGAGAACGAATGAAGAAAGACCTGTGGTCCCAGAGGCTACCTACCTTAAGGTGCTGCCTTTTGACTAATTTAAAGCAGGCTGTGAACAGGTAAGGACTAGAAAATACTCCAGATAGGGCTACCATGACCTAAAGAATCAAATGACCACGTCAGTGCTATCGTCAACATAGGACATATAGTCAGAATGAAAAAGAAACACATGGGCATATCTAGGAAGAAAGAAATACATTTAAATTGAAAAATACATTTTTTTTTTTCAGTTCTCAAGTTAAAACCTGATGGATTCACCTTTATGTATCTTTTTGGTGGCACACTTTTTCACGTTTTCATATGTTGACTTACATTCTTTGCATTTAAGTTGCTTCATTCTCCCAAAATCTCCTTGATCTGTCTTTAAGAATTTTCAACTGAAAAGTTTTTCAACCATACTGTAGGTATCATTTTTTGTGTGTGTGGAGGCAAGGATTATTTCTGTACTAATAACTTTTTTTTTTCTTAAAATTAGGGTTGTTTTTAATTTCTCACTTTCCCCTGGCCACTGAGAGAGAAAACTGATATTTAACAATGTAAACAGTTTGGAACTATACAGCTATAGAGTATATGTGTTATCAATTGCTGAGGAAAATATTTGATAGACATTAAAATACAGATTTCACACAACTAACAGAAAAAAGTCAGCAAGAAACATAGCTGAGAAATCAAGACTAGGATGACCTTCCTGCCTTACCTCCATGTATACAAATTATCTGTCTTGCTCATTCCCAAGTCAAGAAAGCACCTGAGAGGAACAGAATTACAGGCATACTTTGTTTTATTGCTGTTAGCTTTATTACACTTTGTAATCATCACAATGTGATGTTTTAAATTGAAGGTTTGTGGCAATCCTGGATCAAGCAAATCTATTTGTGCCATTTATCCAACAGCATGGGCCTACTTCATGTTTTTGTGTCACATTTTGATAAGTCTCACAAAACTCAAACTTTTCCATTATTATTATATCTGTTATGCTTATCTGTGATCAATGATCTTTCATGTTACTATTGTAATAGTTTTGGAGTATCAACAAACTGCGCCCAAATAAGATGTCAAACTTAATAGATAAATGTGTGTTGTATGCGTTCTAACTGCTCCACCAACTAGCTGCACTCCCTGCTGCTTTTCTCCCTCTCCTCTTTCTGTCTCTCTCTCTCTCTCTCTCTGCCTCTCTGTCTCTGCTCAGGCCTCCCTACTCCCTGAAACACAACAATATTAAAATTAGGCCAATTATAACCTTACAATGGCCTCTAAGTGTTCAGGTGAAAGGAAGAGTTGGACATCTTTCACTTCTTTCACTTTAAATCAAAAATTAGAAATGATTAAGCTTACTGAGGTAGGCATATTGAAAGCTGTGATAGGCTGAAATCTAGGCCTCTTATGCCAAACAATCGCCAAATTGTGAAACAAAGGTAAAAAATTTCTTGAAGTAAATTAAAATCGATATTCCAGTGAACACATGAACGATGAGAAAGTAAAACAGGCTTATTTATTTATGGAGAAAGTTGCAGTAGTCTGGATAGAAGATAAAACCAAATCACAACATTCCTTTAGCCAAAGCCACATCCTAATTGGAACAAAGCAAAGTCCTAGCTGTCTTTAATTTCTTGGAGACTGAGAGAGATGAGGAAGCTGAAAAAGAAAAGTTAGGAGATAGCAGAGGTTGGTTCAGGAGGTTTCCATAAAGAAGCTGTCTCTATAACATGCAATTACAAGGTGAAGCTGCAAGTGCTGTTGTAGAAGCTGCAGCAAGTTATCTTAGGAGGTCTAGTTAAGATCATTGATGAAGGCAGTTAACACCATACAACAGATTTCCACTGTCGACATCTCATCCTTCTATAGGAAGAAGATGCCATCCAAGACGTTCATAGCTAGAGAAGAGAAGTCAATGCCTGGCTTCAAACCTCTAAAGGACAGACTGATTCTCTTATTAGGGGCTAATGCAGCAGGTGACTTTAAGTGGAAGCAAATGCCATTTACCATTCTGAAAATCCTCAGGCCTTTGAGAATTATGCTAAATCTATTCTGCCTATGCACTATAAATGGAACAAGAAAGCCTGAATGACAGGACATCTGTTTATACCATGGTTTACTGAATATTTTAAGCCTATTGTTGAAACCTACAGTTCAAAAAATATGTCTTTTCATTTCACAATATTACTTGTCATTGACAATAATATTGACAATATTACTTGCATTGTCATGCACTTGGTTACCCAAGAGCTCTGATGGAGATGTACAAGGAGATTTGTGTTGTTTTCATGCCTGCAAACATAACATTCTGCCACCCATGGATCAAGGATTAGTTGTGACTTTCAAGTCTCCCTATTTAAGAAATACATTTTGTAAGGCTATAGCTTCTATAGATAGTGATTCTTCTGATGGATCTGGGCAAAGTGAACTGAAAGGCCGTGTGGAAAGAACTCACCATTCCAGATGTGATTAAGAACATTCGTGATTCGTGGGAGGAGGTCGAAGTAAAATTAAAAGAAATTTGCAAGAAGTGTACTTCAACACTCTTGGATGACTTTGAGGAATTCAGTCCTTTGGTGGAGAAAATGGCTGCAGATGTGGTGGCAATAGTGAGAACTAGAATTAGAAGTGGAGACTGAAAATGCTACTGTATTGCTGCAATCTCATGATAAAATTAGAATGGATGAGAAGTTGCCTTTTATGGATGAACAAAGAAAGTGGTTTATTAAGATGAAATTGTAACTCCTGGTGACAATACCGTGAACATTGTTGGAATGACAAATAATTTAGAATATTACATAATCTTAGTTGATAAAACAGCAGCAGAGTTTGAGAGGATTAATTCCAATTCTGAATGAAGTTGTACTGTGGGTAAAATGCTATCAAACAACATGGCATGCCACAGGGAAATCTTTAGTGAAAGAAAGAGCCAATCAATGAGGCAAACTTCATGGTTGTATCATTAGAAAAATTTCCCACAGCTTCTCCAACCTTCAGCAACCACCATGCTGATCAATCAGCAGCCATCAACACTGAGTCAAGCCCTTCCACCAGCAAAAAGATTACGACTCTCTGAAGGCTCAGATGATTGTTATCTTTTTAGAAATAAAGATTTTTTCTAAATTAAGATTTGTACAGTTTTTTTGACATAATGCTATTGCATACAATGTACTATAGTATCTTGTAAACATAACTTTTATAGGCACTGGAAAACCAAAAATGTGTGTGACTCACTTTACTGCAATATTGGCTTTATTGCAGAAGTTTGGAACAGAACCCACAATATCTTCAAGGTATGCCTGCACTAAAAATAACTGGGAATCAGTATTGAGAGAACAAGTGTGCCCTTGGGAATCCATCAAAAGTAGCTTAATAGAACAACATCATCTTTACATTAGGTGTAAAATATCTACATTATTTAACTAAGTACAAGTATTTCTGGAAATGTCTTTGGCACTTCCTACCTCCATTAGAATATACATCATCACCATAATCAAAAAGTCAGTTTATTTTTTTCCCATTTTTTTCAATATTACATTTCATGTAAAAAATTGCATAGAACATTGGGAGGCCTTTATAAAGTTTTATGATAGCTGCTACATTTATTCAGCTGCATCCGCAGGGTAGAGATAAGGGCTAACTCTGATAAAATTAAGTCAAATTGCTTCTGTCACCACTCCACATGGTTCTTTGCTTCTGTCTCTTACTTATTAACTTTTTTGCAGTAACTCATTAGCAAGCTGACCATAAGATGCCTGCCTTATGATGACTGAAATCTCCCTGTGCTTCAAACAGGGTTATTTGACCCCTAACTGCCTGGTATCCTAAAATTTTCTTTCGACTATCTCTGTCCAGCTAAATTCGATAATTTCTCGAGAGAAGAATAAGAGTAGATTGGATACATTTCTTTATTTTTTTTGGTGCTTATTTTGTGCTAGAAGTCTGTGTAGTGACAATCTTAACGCCACAAACGTTATTGACTATTGGATCTTTTCATAGTTGCCATGTCATTTTTATGTCATTTAACTTGAGATTTATGAAATGTTTACCTACCTATCTAGTGGATGTTTACACTAAGAGAAAAAATGCAGAGAGGCAAACAAAGTAGAATTAATACTCTTATTAGTGATTGTTATTTTGACTCCTGGTCTTCACGAAGATTCAAAATTACTCAAAATAAATTCAATAACTATTTCATACCTAATATGAAGATAATGCACACATAATAATTTTAATATGAGTTTTTTCCTCAAAGACATTTAAATATAGAAGAGAGGAAATTATACATGCATGATAATAATACAAGATCTAGCAGTATAACAAAATTAATTTCTCCCTTAATGTTCAGTCTTGTCATAATACTCATTAATGTTAACACAATTAAAAAAAAACTCTCTGAGGATCTCTGAGGGAATTAGGAATTCTGATTAACCCTAAAGATAATCTTCCAATATATTCTTAGCATGTGAAAATGTCATTTTAAAAAAATGGCATGGGGTTATTCATTATGCTATGGCATAGGTATTGGGAAAGAAAAAAAAGAGCTACCTAAAATGGTGATAGTTACATATGAAGTAGTATATGCAAAGAAACCTTAATGAAATGGGGTCGCACAATGCTGACCAGGCTAGCCCTGAACTCCTGGGCTCAAACAATCACCCCACCACTGCTTCCCAAGTAGCTGGGATTAAAGACATGCATCATGCTTGGCTAGATTTTTCTAAAACAATTCAGAAGATTTCTAAAATTTTCAGCTTACAGAAAGAGTGAGCTAGAAAGAATACTGTTGACATCCTGATAATAATAAAATATCTGAACAAACTGCAAATTAACTGTTCCTTTGAAGCTATGAGAGACCTGAAATTGCAGAGCAACCAAGTAATCTGAAATCTGGGGAAGGAGATGTCCAAGATATTACTTACTTGTGGCTGATTTGCAGACAGAACACCAGTAAACACTCTCACTTGAGAACATGAGTGGAAATCCACTGCAGCTCATGAAAAGGATCTACGCTTGAGATAGGGGCAAGCATGTTTTACCCAGTTATGAGTGGGAAGGTTTGGTAGTCATGCGTAAATGCAGAGGTTTCCGTATTGTAGGTCCTAACGAAAAGAGGAAATTAGAGTAATGTATAATGTTAAATATGGTAGTAGGTAGAATTAACCAGATAGAAATCAAAGCAGGTAGGAGTTTGAATTTTTGTAATAAAGAAAGCAGCCAGAATGAGCAAAGACAAGGAAGCAAGCCAATTGGGCTTATGACTTATTAGTTAGGATTTTAATAGGGCTGCAACAGAATCTATTTGTTGAGATACAATTATAGATAGGGAACCTAAGAACAACAACAGTGAAAATTCTGGCATACTAGGATAAATTGGATTAGATTATTCTTGAATACTGGCAAATAGACATTCTAGGAAATGCAAAGGCTGATTAACTTGGAACTGACATAGAAATCACAGATATGAGTCTGGAATTAGGTGCAAGATTGAGTATTGATTAGCTCTAAATCCACTGAAAAAATATGGTAGTGGGAGAGCTTACTATGAAAATAAATATAATCTAGGTATACCATTCAGCTTCAGGGATAGTGAGGCAGCAAGGAGAAACATACAGTCTACTAGGCATGATATAGTCTTTAAAACACATTTATCAAATTACAAAAGAAATCTGGGCACTATGAACCTGTAAGCAAGTCAAACAATTTATTAATCAGATAGGAAAGTCATCTATTTATTCTATTTTAGACAATTTTGGACCCAAAAGCTTTGGGAGAAGAAAAACATCAGAAAAATGTGAGTTACATTTCATGACAAGGAAACTGTATTAATTTTCTAGGCTCCTATAACAAAGTATCATATATGGGGGATAAACTTAGGGAAATTTATTGTCTCACACTTTTGGAGGCTAGAAGCTTGAATTCAAGAATATGTTAGGGCCCTGTTCTCTCTGAAGCCTTTAGGTCAGTTATTTCCTTATCTTTTCCAGCATCTCATTGCCTAGGCATTGCTTTGCTATGGTACTGTAACTCCAATCTCTTCCCCTGTCTTCACATCTTTTCTCTGTGTCTGAATGTCTCTAGGTCTTCACATGGCATTCCCCCTGTGATGTGTCCAAATTTTCCTTTTCTCATAAGGACCCAGTCACATTAGATTAAGGTCTACCCTAATGACCTCTTTTTAACTTGATTAAATCTGCATAGTCTATTCCCAAATACGGTCACATTCACGGGTACTAGGGATTAAAACCAACATACTTTTTTTTTTTTAAGAGGGAGAGGCACAATTTGGACCACAACAGCTACAAATAATAGAGAAAAATTATTTACTAATCTTATATTACTGGGAGAGGCAATAATAACTAACAAAAGGCAGCATAACACTAGCTAGTGTGTACTTAGCATTCAGTGTGTCCTAATTACTGTCCTAAGCAATCAAGAAAACTATTAGTTTAGTTAACCCTTATAGAAACCACGCGAAGTAGGTATTATTTTCTTTTTCTTTTTCTTTTTCCCTAAGACCTCATAGATGATGAGTGGTAGAGCCTAGGTCTTCACCTATAGGCAACATGATTGTGTTCTTAGAGTAAGCAGGTGATTTAGTCACATGAGATTACAGAAAACAACGTTCATGAGATTTCTGGTATTAGCTAAATCAGTAATAGTTAGAAACTAAGAGCCAAATCCATGTGATACCTTTTCATTAGAGTATCAGAGTACGAAAACATGTTCTTATATTTGGAAGAATAACTCAGATATCCATAGTGAGACACCTAAGGGAAACGAAAAGAGACAGAGACTCACGTCTCCCAGGATATGGAAAGACAGAACTCATGAGATTAGCTACAGGCTTTTGGAAGACTTTTTTATTGTTACCCATAATATTTACGCCAGCTTGATGTGGCTAGGAAAATTATCACTGCAAATAATTACATTATTAAGGAAAATTATTATTGCATATAATTACATTATCAATTCAAAAGTAATATAAGAAAAATAAAGGCAAAGATCTGGAAGAGGACATGGAGAAATATAATTTAGAAGAGTAGATTAGAAATCAGGATTGTATTATGGAAGAAACTGCATTAGAATTTTTACAAAATTCTATGTGCTGATATAATGAATTGATGAGGGCAGAGAAAGGAATTCTGTATTGAGAACTGGTTGTTAAGCTTTCATAGGTCAGAAGATGTGGAATCATCACTGAAAAAAAGAAATTTTGTGCTTGCTGCAGGTGGAAATCAAGGTGACTAAGAATGTTGATGGTCAAAGGGGAGGAGAAATGGTGCAGTAGCTTGTTGACACAGTACATTGGAGAAAACCTTGTGAGTGTGTTTTACTAAAGAACACTAGTGTAAAATAACTAGTGCTATGAGTAGAGAGCCATATAATTGATTTTTCTCCCTTTTCCAACTTGCAAGCATTTGGAAAGATCCAGTGATTGATTAGAAGAGGTTGAAAGCCTATTAAATAGGGTCCACTTCTATTATAAATGAAAGATTTGCTTGATCTTTACTGCTCTACCAGTAGCAGTAAAGATTATGCAGGCCGGGCGCGGTGGCTCACGCCTGTAATCCTAGCACTTTGGGAGGCCGAGGCGGGCGGATCACGAGGTCAGGAGATCGAGACCATCCTGGCTAACACGGTGAAACCCCGTCTCTACTAAAAATACAAAAAATTAGCCGGGCGTGGTAGTGGGCGCCTGTAGTCCCAGCTACTCGGGAGGCTGAGGCAGGAGAATGGCGTGAACCCGGGAGGTGGAGCTTGCAGTGAGCCGAGATCGCGCCACTGCACTCCAGCCTGGGCGACAAAGCAAGACTCCGTCTCAAAAAAAAAAAAAAAAAAAAAAAAAAAAAGATTATGCAAACTCAAAAGCTAAATATATGGATGTTCAGGTGTCAGCTATAGGAAAATGCTTAATTCTCTCGAATAAGTGGTCCAAACTCTTTGATATCATTTTGTTTTCCTGGATAACATGCTGAGTAGCCTGAGTGAAAGTTACTTGTTTTGAATACAAAATGTACTCCTGAAAAAAGTTAATAAGCAAAGACAATATAATAGTTTCATTCAATTTAGCTGTTAGCTTTATTTAAAACAACCGAGAAGCTGAAAACTAAATGATGTTTTGCTGTTATTTTTTTATGAAATAAATTATAAATTTGGGATGACAACGTATTTAATTGTGATGTGATGCAAAATATTTATTTATTTAACAGTACTGTAAAATATAGCAGTCATGAAGACCAAGAACCAATCCAAAACACTTTTTTTTGTAGGCACACCTAACTAATTTTAGTAGAATCAGGCAGAAAAAACAGACATACAGAAACAGATTTTTCACCAGGATCGCTGTACCCTTGTGCTGTCCATGGTCCTGGAGAAAGAGATCTCCTGCTGGGAGTTATGAATGAATATAAGCTGTTTTGTTATTCAGAGAAGGTACTTCTGCTTGGAACTTTACAAAACAGTATAACTTCATGGGGTTGAGTGCCTTTGAACAGTAATTCATTACATATCATACTCTCAGCTGTTTTAGTATTGTCATTCTTAGTACCTACACTTATTTTTCAGTGCATTTTTCAGAATGTTCTCTTATTTTCTAATTGTGGCTGAAATAACATTTTCAAGCACACCATCCAGAGTTGTGTTGTTCCTTACACATCACACTGCATTCTTCCAGGAATTATATTTTCTTGAAAATGAAAGAATGAGAAAGCAATTTTATCTTTTATTTTTCTCCCACACGTATCTTTTGCCTCAGAAATGAATTTCAATATCTTTCCGAAGAAGCTTGCATTTTAATTATTTTTTCAGGGCCTGACAATTCAGATTTCCCAGATGATAAATTAAACGTGTAATGCTTGATTATATGTCACATTTCATTTTATGCAACTGGATAATACCCACGTGAAAGTTATTCCCTGGAAACAGACCAATAAAGTACCATTCAGTACACTGCTGATTCAATACACAAAATAGTACTTCAGTATTCAGAAACAGTTAACAAGACATCACAAACTATGTAACTTACTTTGTGGAGATATTTTAATAATACCAATTTCTTTATAGTTTGCAAAGCAATTGCAAAAGTGTTATCATTTTGTACTCATAAAAAACCAAGAGATATCTATTGCTGTCTCCAGTTTTTTTTTTTTAAAAATAAAGATATTATGACAGAAAGATTCTCTTTTGCTAAAGTACCCTTGGCTGTTAAGTGGTAGGGCTGAGCATTTTACACTGACCCTTTGACAATACGTTTTAGGCTAGTTTCTACAGTACAGCTTCCTGTAGTTTTGTACATGTGAGGCTATTTAAGTCCTCTTCTGAGAAAAGAAAATATTCTCAGTGTAAGATATCAAACTAGCAGCTTTTAGTGCATAATCTGGAAAATGCAAAGCAGAACTACCTTAAAGTGTTTGAAATTCACAAATTCTATAAAATAGTAATTGAATGAAAATTAAATATATGTAGTCATAAACAGTATAAATTATATTTTTCTTTGTCTAGGGCTTTTAAAAAAATATGATTGTTGGTTAACAGAACAAGTATTTCTCTAGCACTACAGCAGACGTTTTCTTTCTAGTGACATGCATGAGTGGGTGGTGAGTATTTCAGATCAGAACATTGAGTTCTTGTGAACAGACAAAGAATATATAATGACTGGGTTTACTTTCTCTGTCTTTCTCCCTCTGCTAAGCTTGGTCATCACACAGACTTTTAGAATTAAATGCCAACCCTTCTTCAAAAAGGAAAACAAGAAAGCAATCCTATGTAAACCTTGGCTACAGATAACCTCTACAAAAAGATCATTTCTTTATGCTTTTTTTGAGAATAATTCCAAAATGCTTAATCAGACAAATATTAAATTATATTTTCTCCTTTTTGAGGATCAGATAAAATGAAAATATGTTTTGGTTATAATTAAATACATATGTCAAGTTCTAAGGAGATATTGCTTCTCTTGTATTCTACTTAAGAAAAATGCAGGTAAGATTTTGGAAAAGGATGTCTATTAAGCCAAGAAAAGTTTTTCATTTTTATAGGAGGTTAGGTCCAACACAGAAGCAAAGAAAAACATAGGTTCATTTTTTACTCTTCTATAAGTAACATACAAAACAAGAATTTACACTGAGGCCACATGTTTTTTCAGCAAATAAGACATATCTTTCTTCTTTTTTTTTAAGATCGAGTTTCACTCTTGTTGCCCAGGCTGGAGTGCAGTGGCACAATCTTGGCTCACTGAAACCTCTGCCTCCCAGGTTCAAGTGATTCTCCTGTCTCAGACTCTCGAGTAGCTGGGACTATAGGCACTCGCCACCAGGCCCGGCTAATTTTTTTTGTATTTTTAGTAGAAACGAGGTTTCACCATGTTGGCTAGGCTGATTTCAAGTTGCTGACCTCAGATGAACTGCCCGCCTCGGCCTCCCTAAGTGCTGGGATTACAGTTGTGAGCCACTGCGCCCAGCCTTTTTTATTTATTTATTTATTTATTTATTTATTTATTTATTTATTTATTTATTTATTAACATAGGTCTTCACATTTCAGAGAAGTGGCAGCAATATTTTAGTTCAGGTTTATAGAATTCTGAGTTGTCATCTTCTTGGCAGAAAAACTGAGTAATCTGTTTGTAATGCTTGTGTACTACATATTATACATGTGAATATGCACAATTTACTCACATTTACTGTGTATCAGGCATCAGTTTCCCTTTCTGAAAATAAAAAAAGAGCAAAAATGAAGAATTAACTTGAGAATTCATTGAAAATATTAAGTTTTTTAGTTATTTCTGGTAATTACAGAGAGTGTTCCAGACTAAGGAAATAAATGCTAAGTAATCAACATTGGTTTTTTTCTTTTAAAATGTAAAAGGGGACTAGAAGAAATACATGTTCAGTATTAGATAAAAGGCTTTCAAAAACTATATCTGTCATCCTTAGCTCCTCACTTACTCCAAGTTTATGTAGAAAAGGCTAGAGATTCAGTCGATTTGAGATGGGGGATGTCTTTGACTTGAAAAAGACTTGTTAGAGTCCTCTGCATTTTACATCGCTTTGCTCTCTCCAAGAACAAGGGATTTTTTTCTTATTTCAAGACGAGCTCAGGAAGTTTCAAGAGATTTGATGAGATATTGAAGGCTGGTCTATACGGAGACGAGACTGACATCAATCATTGCTCCAACAAGATGCTTTCTTAGCTGACGAATCTTGGCTTGTTCTGTGTTGCTATTGGAGAGAAGTGGGTCGAAATGGGTTTTATGCTCTTGAAGCCTGCCCTTCTGAAGTGTTTGATCAATGCAAACACGGACTCATATCTTTTGTCTGGAAAAGTCTCAAGGTACTAGACTGGCTTGGCTGAATTCACCTGCAGTGGCAGAGCAAAGGGAATATTGCAGTGAGAGTTGTGCTGGGTTTCTGAGCCTCTAGAGATAAAACTAAAGGTGTGTCTCCAGTGGTCAACTTGAAGGGACATCCCCTTTGCAAGGAAATGACAATATTGGAGATCTCCTCTGCAGAGTAAATTGCCTTTAAAAGATCCCCAGTGCACCCCCATGAAAGAATAAAAATAACATTTGAGTATATTTGCCATTGAAAGTATACCAATGCTAGATTACAAATACACCAGCCAGGGCTGAGTATGGTGCCTCATGCCTGAGTATGGTGCCTCATGCCTGTAATCCTAGCACTTTGGGATGCCAGGCTGGGCAGATCACTTGATGTTAGGGGTTCGAGACCAGTCTGGCCAACATGGCATAACTCCGTCTCTAGAAAAAATAAAAAATTTGCCTGTCGTGGTGGGGTGTGCCTGTAATCCCTGCTACTAGGAAGGCTGAGGCATGAGAATCACTTGAACCCGGGAGGTGGAGGTTGCATTGATCCGAAATCTGGCCACTGCACCCCAGACTGGGTGACAGAGTAAGGCTCCCTCTAAAAATAAAAATAAAAAAAACAGCCACCAGGTAGTACCTTTCCAAGCCCATTGTCACACTTCCCTCCATATTCCATCCCCAGAGGAGCCAGAGGCAGCCCAATCTAGCAAGGAGAAGCAATAGATGCCTCAAGAAGGGATATCACACCTTTTCCTGCTGCTCTTTGGAATTTTCAGACCCAAGTCCAGGCAGGGAGATGTGCTTAAAATGGATGACAGCTTATAATGTTAATGTTAGCTGGACTTCTTTAATATATGAAAATGAGTTTTCCAATATCTGAAAGTAACCAAGAATAATTTTACATATAAACATACTATCCAGGGGCAAGAAAGTAAGAGCTGACAGAGATTACTATAGGAAGAGGTGAGAAAGAAATACGGTTTTTATACATTTTACAGCATTGAGTTCAGCTTTGTAAAACTATCAGTACTGCCTTATCAAATACACTTTCAAAAAATTACTCAAATATATTACTCAAAATATTACTCAAATATGTCTTTGATCCTCATTGGTTTCATATTAGTCCAAACCACCGACTTGTCTCACCTAAATGATTGCACCAGTTCCTGATTTGATCAGACTATGGTCTGAAAATTTCACAGAGCAGCTGGAAGACGGTGTGATATCCCTTCTTGAGGCATCCACAGCTTCTCATTAGATTGTGCTGCCTCTGGCCCCTCTGGGGATGGGAAACAGGAAGGGAGGTGAGGCAATGGGCTGGGGAAGGTATTACCTAGCTGGTATATTTGTAATCTAACATTGGTATACTCTCAATGGCACATATACTCACGTGATATTGTTGTTATTTCATGAGGATGCACTGAGGATCTTTTAAAGGCAATTTCTCTGCAGAGGAGACCTCCAACATTGCCATTTCCTTGCAAATGGGATGTCCCTTCAAGTTGACCACTGGAGACACAGCTTTAATTTCATCCCTAGAGGCACAGAAACCCAGCAAAACCTCTTCCTGCAACATTCCCTTTGCTTTGCCACTGCAGGTGATTCCAGCCACTCCTATTGTTTCCCCTCCCCTATTTAACTCTACAGAGCAAGAAAAGTGATTTTCTCAGAAAATAATTAGGTCACATGTAACTTCTTAGCTTAAACATTTCAATGGCTCCATATTACATTTACTACAAAATCTAGACTGACTTGGCCCACATGATCAATTCTTCACATGTTTCTCTACCTTCTTTGTAACCAACTTCCCCATTTCTTCCCTATGCTTCAGACTCCCTAACCTCCTGTGATCATATTCTGGCTATTGGTAAGCTCTTTCTTGCATATGATTCCCAGTGTCTCTTCTCTCCATCTCTGCAGATAGCCAAATTATCCAAGTCCACATTCCCTCTTCAAAGAAGACTTCCTTGACCTCCCTACATAAATGAAGTTTCCTATGCATTTCTTCATCTCATCTAATTGTTTTCTTCTTAACAGTATTTGTTTGCAACTCCTCACTCTATTAACAAAAATATTAATTGTATGCTTAGTTTTTTTACTAATTTTTTTGTGTGAAAAAGTGTCTCCACACTTCAAACAGTGTCTGCACATGGTAGATGTTTAATGGAATGAACTCTCGTGTTACTATTATTATCTTTTGGAGGCCCTACAAAGAGCTGTGAAATGAAGGTACACGTAAAAAAAAAAAAAAAAAAAAAAAAAAAACCTTAACTACTTACTATTTATGCCATTATTAACTTGAGCTTATTTTTTTGTCAATAAGATCTAGGTTTAAAAATTGTGCTCTGTATGAATTTCAACACATTTAATTAACTAAAATCTTGGCCTTTTATCTGTTAAATAATAATATAGTAATACTTGGCCAAACAATTAATCTATTAAGTAAAATACAATATTTAAAGAGCCTAAGACTTAAAGTCCAAGGTTACGATTAAACTTCTCTCTCTTCTTCAAACATATAAAAAGATGTTACATATTTAAAAGTCATGTAGATTACTATTTTTATAAATAGGTAAGTTTTTATCCAGAATATATTCATAACTAAATGCATATATCTATTTACCACAAAAACTACTGACACGAAATGTGGTATGTGAGTTAAAGTCAAAGAAATAATGGAAATGTCTCCACTATCACTGCTCTGTAGGATTTAGATGGTAGAACCCACAGAGATGAATCTGATGGGTGAACACAGACAACAAAAAATATATCTTTAAAAGACTCCGGACCATACTTTGTATCAGTAAAATAAAAATTCAAGTCCAATTGTAAAACTAACACCAGAAAAGACAACCAAAAATATATCTTTAAAAGACTCCGGACCATACTTTGTATCAGTAAAATAAAAATTCAAGTCCAATTGTAAAACTAACACCAGAAAAGACAACCAATAACACTATTATTAAGAAATTAATTCGTTCCTGATAATAGCAAATTATATCAAAATATTCAGTTGACTTTAATATAAATATGCCAAAGGTCATCTGATGTATTAAAACTTTAATAGGTATAAAAATTATGATAAATCTTGTAAAAATGCATTATCTGAATCAATAAATTTGAATTGAGACCTAGAATTATGTATTTCTTAGAAACTCCCAGGTAATACTAATGCTGCTGATCTAAGAACCACATTTAGTATAACAAGTCTTTAGAATGAGGTAATAGATAAATGTAATAAAGAATAAATTGGAAATCCTGGAAATGAAAATAATAGACAGTGATATCAAACAATTCAAAATATAGGAAGCTCTAGGCTAAAGCCAAAGACAAAATTCACATTAAGGCATTCAGAGAAGATTCAGTCCACAAAGATAATGAGAAAAAATATATAAAACAAGAATTAATGGACACAAAGAACATATTAATCCTCCAGAAGAAGCATCCTCTTCTAAATTATCATGGATAAAAAGCAGAATGAGAAACATAAAGCAAAAATTCCTAATAACTCACAAAGAAAAAGATCACTTCTAATGGAAGTATAATTATGCACCAGCAGACTTATGCTCAGCAATTAGAGGTGTCAGAAGCAGGAAGGGAAACAAAGTAAGCATATTCTGAGAATTGTGTCCACAGATAAAATAAAAAGCAAAGGCTTTTTCAGATATATAAAACCTAAATAGTGTAATACTCATGGACCCACAGTGAAGTAATCACCATATACGTCTGTGAGAATAAGAGAACCAGGTGAAGAAGTCAGATGGAAATATATATACACATATACACACATATATGTATATGTATATATGTATATACACATATATGTATATATGTATATACACATATATGTATATATGTATATACACATATATGTATATATGTATATACACATATATGTATATATGTATATACACATATATGTATATATGTATATACACATATATGTATATATGTATATACACATATATGTATATATGTATATACACATATATGTATATATGTATATACACATATGTATATATGTATATACACATATGTATGTATATACACATATGTATATATGTATATACACATATGTATGTATGTATATACACATATGTATGTATGTATATACACATATGTATATATGTATATACACATATGTATATATGTATATATGTATATACACATATGTATATATGTATATACACATATGTATATATGTATATACACATATGTATATATGTATATATGTATATACACATATGTATATATGTATATACACATATATGTATATATGTATATATGTATATACACATATATGTATATATGTATATACACATATATGTATATATGTATATACACATATATGTATATATGTATATACACATATATGTATATACACATATATGTATTTATATAGGTATATATGTATATACACATATATGTATTTATATATGTATATACACACATGTATTTGTATATATGTATATACACACATGTGCATATGTATATAGGTATATACACACATGTGCATATGTGTATAGGTATATACACACATGTGCATATGTGTATAGGTATATACACACATGTGCATATGTGTATAGGTATATACACACATGTGCATATGTGTATAGGTATATACACACATGTGCATATGTGTATAGGTATATACACACATGTGCATATGTGTATAGGTATATACACACATGTGCATATGTATGTAGGTATATACACACATATGCATATGTATGTAGGTATATACACACATATGCATATGTATGTAGGTATATACACACATATGTATATATGTTTGACTCATATATATGAGTCAAAAGAATGAAAACATATAGAACATATACCAGTAGGCAAATCTCTGCCTACCTAAAATGGTTAATTTTATGTATGACCTTAACTGGACCACTAGGTGCCCAAATATTTGGTTAAACATTATTCTGACTATGTTTCTGAAATTATTTCTAGATGAGATTAATGTTTAAATGAATATACTGAGTAAAGCTGATTTTTTCATCTGAATGTGAATGAACCTTATTCAATCTGTTGAAGGCCAGAATACAACATAAGGCAGAGTAAGGAATAATTCACTCTCTGAATGACTGTTTTCAAGCTGGGACATGGGTCTCCTGTCTTCAGATTTGGTCTCAGATAGAACTTAACCTTCAATTCTTCTGGTTTTTGGACTGAGAATAGGATTGGGGCTTATACCATCAGCTTTCCTGGTTCTCGGGTCTTTGGATCCCAATTGGAATGATATCATTGGCTTTCCAGAGTCTTTAGCTTGCTGACTGCATATCTTGGAACTTCTCAGCTTTCATAATCAATTACAGTTGAATATGAGGTGATTCTTTATATATACATTTCTTATATGTGTACCAATTTCTTATATATATTGCATATTTATATGTTTTATATTTCTTATATACAAGTATACATATATATTCTATTTGTTTTATTTCTCTGGAAGACTGATTATCTTCTACTTACTGATCTATCAATCTATCTATAAGGGTAAAAAACTAAACAAATGTCTTAATTTAGTCAATTGTAACAAGTGAAATAGGAAGGGTCTGTTCTATATGAATCCTGTCTAGGTGTAGTTTTGGTGTATGAAGAAGCTAAATATATACTGATTAATGTATATTATTAATTATACTGATTAATATCTATTAATCAGTATATATTTATATTTGTCAATTAAAAGTGTACACATTACAAAATGTACACATTAAATACATTCAGTTATTAGGCTCAATACACACGGAGAAAAAATAAAGACATATTTTTAACAAGAAACGAGAAAGAAATTTTTTAAAGATATTACATAAGTAGATACCCAAAAGAGAGCAAAAATAAACTCAACTATAATCATTATCATTAAAATGCAATGTGTTTATTATATTTAAAAAAAACTATCCAATTGAATTTAAAAATGCTATCTACAAGTTTGTTTGGAGAGATGCCTAAAATATAGGAGCATAAAGATTGAATAAAGAGAATAAATGTAACAGAGGAGAGAGAGAGAGAGAAAGGAGAGAGAGCACCCTGATCTAACAATATTAATAGTATTCAAAATGTAAGGAATCTTCTCCTAAGGGTGTTATATAAGTAGGCATGATTATAAGAGTAACAGTTCACTGAGGATATGTAAAAATCATAAGAAGATAGCAATATAACTTTAAAATGTTTAATTCTCACTACCAGGTATATACACAAAGGACCTCAAATCAGTATGCCAAAGAAATGTCTGCACTCCCATGTTTGTTGTAGCATTATTCACAATAGTCAAGATATGTGAACAACCTGTGTTGTTAACAAATGAATGGATTTAGAAATGGGATATATATTCTCAAAGAAATACTGTTCCACACTTAAAAACAGGAAATTCTGTCATTTGGGACAACATGGATGAACCCAGTGGTCATTATGTTAAGCGAAATAACCAACGCATAGAGAAACAAATGTTATATGATCTCAATTATATGTAAGATAGAAAACAGTGGCACTCTTAGAACGCAAAACGGTGGACACAATAGGCTTAGGGGGAGGGGAGAAACGGAAAGGGGAGTTGTTCAATAGGTACAGTTACAGTTAGATAAGAGGAATCAGTTCTGGTATTTCATTGTACAATAGAGGCGCTATAGTTAATAATATTGTTTTCTATATTTTAAAATTGCTGGAATAAAGTATTTTGAATATTTGCACCACGAAGAAATGATGAATGTTTGAGATGATGAGTATGCTAATTATTCTGATTTGATCATTACAAAATGTATACATATATGGAAACATCACATTGGACCTCATAAATATGCATAATTTATATTTGTCAATTAAAAGTAAAATTTAAAATATTTAGCCAGGCGCGGTGGCTCACAACTGTAATCCCAGCACTTTGGGAGGCCGAGGTGGGTGGATCACCTAAGGTCAGGAGTTTGAGACCAGCCTGACCAATATGGTGAAACCCTGTCTCTACTAAAAATACAAAAATTAGCTGGGTGTGGTGGTGGGTGCCTGTAGTCCCAGCTACTCTGGAGGCTGAGACAGGAGAATTGCTTGAACCCAGGAGGCGGAAGTTGCGGTGAGCTGAGATCGCACCACTGCACTCCAGCCTGGATAACAGAGTGAGAGTCCATCTCAAAAAATAAAAATAAAAAATGAAACAATAAAAATAAATAATTTAAAATTCCATAGAATTATAAGGCAATGTTTTTAACATAGCTATGATACTTGCAGATTTTAATATATTTCTTAAAATTTTAGATAAATTTGATAAGATGTTAATAAGGATATTGAATATTTGACAACACAATCCATCTGATCTAACATGGATGTTAACCCCTGACACACATAAGACAAACATTCTTTTCAAAGACACATGAAATATATTTAAAATGGATGATTATGTATTTACAAAGAAAATCTTAAAAATACAATAATTTTTATCATAGAAAAAGCAATACAATGAAATATCAAGTTTTTAACCGGAAAAAACTTCATTTGAAAAATATAATGTACATTTCTAAATCAATTGTAAACAAATTCATATGAGAAAATAAATATTTAGAACTGAATAAAAATGAATGTATTATATGTTTAAAATTTTGTTAGATTTGGTCAGAGTCCTGATTAGAGGCAAGTTATAGTGGTAAATATATGAGTTAAAGAGGAAGAAATCATGAAATTATATTAGTTAAATATTGTAATTCATGAAAATAAAAAATATGGAGTAAACAGAAAAATAGAAAGTAAATGATAAATATATGATATTAATAAAATAGAGATATTTAATCTTGGGAGAAGGAACCATAGAGATAATAAACAAAACCAAAATATAATTCTTTGAAAAACTAAGATACAAAATGATTCATCAAAGCAAACTAGAAAAAGCGTAAAGAAGCAAAACAACAGAGTTAGTTGGGTGGAAGTTGTTTAAAAATCTTAAAACTATGAAATGATAGGATACTTGAAAAAAGGGATATTTCAAAATATATTATCAGTTAATATTAATGAAATATAGAACCATTACATGAATCAGTGGCCAAAAAAAATTTCTTCAAAAAGTTTTAGGAAATATCTGGCCAATATAGCTTTGAATGTTTTAAAAAAATATATTTCAACAAATAGACAATACTTACTGTATTCAAGCTGTTCAAAGAATAGAAAAAAAGGAAGTACTCCATAACACATTTTATGAGACCTGTGTAACCTCGACGATAAAACTGGTTAAAATTAGAACCAGAAAATGCAATTGTAGAGCAAACTCATTTGTGAACACAGATGTAGAAAGCATGCACACTGTTACCAAATTGAAACCTGCATTGTTTTTATATAAAATAAATCACATTTAAAGTAAATCATATTTAAATTTGTTCTAGCAATAGCAAAGAGCTTTAGTGTAAACAAATTGACAGTATATTTATACATTTAAAAATAACAAGATAATCTCAGTTGTTGCATTGAAATATTTGGTAAAAATTCAGGTATTACTCATGAATAAAAGCAAAGACAGAAACAAAACACTTAGCAAATCATATCTTGAATATTCCTTAACCTGATAAAAATATATTTAAGAACCCGCATTACATATTATTATCTTTATTGATGAATCTTTAGTGATATTGCAAAATCCGGTAACGGTACTCAATTCAAACTACAAGTGATCTATCTTAGCGATTTGTGATGTCCCTTGTAATAAAATGGAAGTGGTCAGAGTACACACAAGGGATAATGTGGCAAGGCAGGCTGTCAGGTCACTTAGCTTTATTGAATAAACACACGCACACACACACATATACACATTAAATATATTGTATATATATTGTAAATATATGTACATTATATATATTATATATATAAGTCTTCGGAGGCAGAGTGTTGTTTTCCTTGGGCTCAATTGAATCTAGCAAAAGATGTTTAGCTGTTTCTCTACACATTCTCATGCCAATAGTTTTAAGCTGTCTGCAATGTTCTTTCTCTTACATCATGCATTGGGAGAACATTTGAAGAGAGGACAGTCATGTATATACGACTAAAAGAACATTGCAGACAGATTGAAATTATTGGCATGAGAAAGTGTAGAGAAACAGCTAAACATCTTTTAGTAGATTCAATTGAGCCCAGGGAAAACAAGAATCTGCCTCAGAAGACTATTGCCCCCACTAACATCTACACATCTTTTTCACATGTATTCCTGATTGTAGTTGTAGTAGTTTAGGTCCAGTTACTTTCAATGTTTTTTTTTTCTTTTTTTTTTTTTTTTTAATTTCAGCACAGCTGAAAGATTTATTTTATTGCATTGTAGGAAGAGCCAACAATTACTATTTAATATTATTTCAAATATTCCTTTAAAGAGTGTACACTTGTGCTATTAACTTCCTCGGTATTTATAGATTTATATTTTGAGTTTATTTAAATTTCATGAAATTTTCATAAAGGTTAAAACTGTCTCATTTATAAATATTTAAATAGCTGCTGGATATCCCTGGTAAAAACAGATATCACATGGATGGCATATGGTAAAATGATTGCTTTACTTTCTTATCAGGAAATAATAACATAAAAAATCAAAACGTTTATCTAAAATAACATATTATAATTACTGTGTTTACTTAACTATGATCCTGTGATGATCTCTATTGCGCATTTGACATTGAGGCCTAAGATTTGGTTTCTTCCAATGTCTTCATGATTACTCTAACAATAAAAATAGCCATTAAATAAATTATATCTCACACATTCAATAACTTTTTAGAGTGTTCAAGAACTTTGGAATTGATATATATAAAGTGTCAGATTCTTTATAATTCATTATAGTGAGATACCTTAAAAGCATTGTTTTTGCATCTTAGAAGTATATTAAATATTTTTGTTCTATTACTAGAACCTATTATTTTTTTAAAGGATCACAAAATGAATATTTTAGTAGTTATATGTTACACTTGAAAGTTTCGTTTTCTATGCACTTTAAAAATATATAATCTTTTTTATATTCCCATAGTAAATTAAAATACAATCAAATATATTTCTCATTTATTTCTTGCCAGCATCTAATAAAAATATTCCCTTAGCCCATGCAGAAATTAAACTGGAAACTTTTATTTTCTTTTGCCCAATGATAATTTTTTAAAAATTTTGTGTTTTATAGTAGTTTCACATGGTGTTAAAATCTTGCTATGGCATGAATCTCGAGGTTATTGTTTTCTCTTATTCATTTACTCTCATCTGCTGAGAAGAAATTCTTCTATTTCTGCTGCAACCTATTGCATTTGCACCTTTTAAAAGCTTGTTTTGCACTACTTTGTTGAATACTTTAACCATTTATTTGCCACATGCATTTTTGGAAGGAATAATAAAAATAATTCTCCCTTTCAATGGTTTGAATCAAAGTCATTATTTTAAGTTTCCTTAATTTTACTTTCATATTTATTCCAAAGGAGTTGTTCTAAAATTAATCTCACTGATATTGTACTTAATATAATATTTTTAAAAATAATCTTTACAGAGATAATTAAAATGATTATGTTTCCAAAATTTTTTATTTTTAATTTTATGGGTATGTACTAGGTGTATATATTTATGTTATACATGAAATGTTTTAATAAAGGCTTGCAAGGTGAAATAATCACATCAAGGAGAGGAGGGTATCCATTCCCTCAAGCATTTATGCTTTTGGTTACCAACAATTCAATTATACTCTTAGTTATTTTAAAATGTACAATTATTATTGACTATAGTCACCCTGTTCTGCTATTAAATAGGAGGCCTTATTCATTCTTTCCGATTTTTTTTTGTACCCGTTAATTATTGTCATCTTCTTCCCAGATCCCTACTACCCTTCTCAGCCTCTGGTAACAACCCTTCTACTCTCTATGTTAATTAATTCAATTGTTTGATTTTTAAATCCCACATATAAGTGAGAAAATGCAATGCTTGCCTTTTTCTGCCTGACTTATTTCACTTAACATCATGATCTCCAGTTCCATCCATGTTGTTGCAAATGACAGGATCTCATTCTTTTTTCAGGGCTGCATGGTAGTCCATTGTGTATATGTACGGCAATTTCTTTATTCATTCATCTGTGGATAGATACTTATGTTGCTTCCAAATTTTAGCTATTGTAAATAGTTGCTGCAACACACATAGGAGTGCAAGTATCTCTTTGATATACTGATTTCCTTTCTTTTGGGTACATACCCAGCATTGGGATTGCAGGATCATTGGTAGCTCAATTTTTGTTTTTTTGAGGAACCTCCAAATGGTCCTCCATTGTGGTTGTACTAGTTTACAATCCCACCAACAGTGTAAAAAGGTTCCCTTTTCTTCACATACTGACCAGCATTTGTTATTGCTTATCTTCTGGGTAAAAGCCATTTTAATTGGGGTGAGATGATCGCTCACTGTAGTTTTGAATTTGCAGTTCTCTGATAGTGATTTTAAGTACCTTTTCATATACCTATTTGCCATATGCATGTCTTCTTTAGGGAAATTGCTAAGCAAATCTTTTGCCCATTTTTGATCAGATTATTAGCTTTTTCTCTATAGAGTCGTTTGAGCTCCTTATATATTCTAGTTATTAATCCCTTGTCAGATGGGTGGTTTGGAAATATTTTATTCCATTCTGTGGGTTGTCTCTTCACTTTGCTGGTTGTTTCCTTTGCTGGGCAGAAGCTTTTTAACTTTGTGACCATTTTTGCTGTGGTTGTCTGCGTTTTTGAAGTATTGCTCATAATTTTTTCCCCAGGCCAATGTCTTGGAGATTTTCCCCAATGTTTTCCTGCAGTAGTTTCATAGTTTGAGGTCTTAGATTTAAGTCTTAAATCCATTTTGATTTGATTTTTGTAAATGGCAACAACTTTGCTGAATTTATCGGTTTTAATTGTTTTTCTTATGTGTGTCTGTGTGATGTCTTTAGATTTTTCCAAATATAAGATCATATCATCAGCAAACAAGACAATTGGAATTTTTTCTTTCCAATTTTGATGCCCTTTAATTCTTTCTCTTGTCTGATTGCTCTAGCTAGGACTTCCAGTGCTATGTTGAACAACAGTGTTGAAATTGAGCAGTCTTGTCATGTTCAGATTTTAGAGGAAAGGCTTTCAGGTTTTCTCCATTTAGTAAACAATGATTAACTTTGAAGAAAATGTGAAGGCTTTTGAATAAAATTTACTTTAACATTATAGGTATAGGTATAAATTTACTATATAGGTATATTCTTAGCTCAAGTTTTCCCAGATTAATTGTACTAATTTCTTGGCAAGATACTGACACTTAACAGTAAAAAGGGGAAATAAAAATCTTATTTATAGAATAATGCTAATTAAATATTTAGAAGAAATGGTAAAAATAGAAACATCACCATTTAATAATCATCATAATAAAAACTAAGGAAAAATTCATTAGTCAATGTGAAGTAACTAGATTTTAGATGCCAAGATATTAAAAAAGCCTGAAATTATTGCCTCACAAATTACCAATTAATGACAAAAGAAACAAATTATTTTATAATAAAAATAGTTTGTGAATACTACCTTAATATAACCAATTATGGAGCCATTAGAAAATTACCATTAGCTATTTATTCTTCTTAAAGATGATATTTTATTGCAATAGAATGATGACTTTTTCCCTCTAAATAATTGCTCTCTCTCTAAATATATATATGAAATGAGGTGATATAAAAAGGGAACCTACTTTCAACCCAAATAAGTATTTTTTCTTCAACACTAAATATAGCTTGTTAAAAATAAACCTCTGTCAAGTAAATTTTTTTCTTTTTATGAGATTATTTGTTTATTTTTATTAGTAAAGAAAGATTGAAAGTCATGATCTCATAAATTGGTAGAAGGATTTAGGCTTTATAAAATTTTAGAAAAAAGTAATATATTATTATATAATATATAGATATTTCCCAAATAGATAAACATTCATTGAGAATGTGTGTGGCTTACAAAAGTCTCTGAACTTTTCATTTCTAAATACATTCTTTGTGGGGCTTGAATTCTCAGTTCTGTGGAGTTGATATGGCTCTAAATTGATATAACAATTGAAATTTTATTAATATATATTTTTAATGAGAAACTAATATTTAGAAGGCAAATGTTGAATAAACTTTTTTATATTCAAAGTTTATAATCTAGTAGATTGGTTCAGATAAACATCCCAAACTTATAATAAAGATCAAAATTAATCAAAAGCTATTTTCTCCCTGTTGCTTCACTAACGTATAGTTTCTGCTTTTACTATAAAATCCCAATTCCTTAAATGAGGAGATGGTGTTTAATCTCAGATTATGGTTTGAAGTAGAATGACAAAGCAGTATCAATAGTTTGCTCATTTTTTTGTGGAATAGTATTCAATTATATGAATATATGACAATTTGGTTATCAGCTCACCTTTTAACGGAAATTTAGATTGTTTTCATTTATTATGAATAAAGTAACTGTGAACAATCATGTAAACAGTTTTCAACTTTTTGTAACCAGTTGATGGGGGGAAAAAGTTGAGTTCAAATCCTCTGCCCAGTGACACAGCATGGAAACATCAATAACAAATAGAGGGGGAATATTGACATTTCTCTAATAATAAAGTTAAATCATATTTTCATAGCAGGAGCTACCACACATTTTATGAACAGATAGAAAAATACTTCTCTATGTCATAGAGATTTTCCAAGGCAGTGCATCTAAGGCTGAGTGTTTCACTTTAATGTTTGTCAATGTGCTATTTAATTTAATTTTTATCTAATTCCCAAAATATCAGGAAGAATATGAGCTATCATGCTGACAAGGATATTTTTGAAGAGCTGGGATTTGGAATGCCCTTCCCCATCCTGAAATGTTCTGTGCATCTGAAGTCCCAAGGGCTGTCTAGTGCTGCTATATGGCACAGTATGTTTTTTTGGAATGTATATTTCAGATAGGTTGACAAATATTACTGATAGCAAGGATCTAAAGCTTAGGATAAGATAAAGCCATGTGTGTAAGGGATAAATTTCATGAAAGGAAAGCCAAGATTTATAGCCAGCTGTTTGTAAAAATGATGCCTTAGGAAGGAAAGGAGGGGATACTTGTCAATATGGTAGACTGAACTAATGAGGGTAGGTCCGACACACTGAAAAATTCAAAAACTCCAGGAATCATGTTTTAATATGTATGATTAGGCTCAAAAGAAATGACAACGGAATCAATTCTAAGGTACAAATAAAAAGCGGGTAAAGCAGAATTGTTGGATCAAAATATTTCAATTTGTTTTAATAAGATGGCCATGCCATAGACCTTCATATTTAGCTAGAGGGAGATGAATCTGAGTATCTTGCAGAAAATCATTACTGAGGAGATGCTAACTCTGCTTCTAAATGAGACTCAATTTTTACCCCAATGTCTTGGATATGAAGTAAAGAAGCAGGAGGCTTATAAGGATATGACTCTATGCTTAAATTGCCAATAAGTTATAGAAACTACAAATTAAAAATTAATATTTTAAAATGGTCTGAATTTAGACAATCCATCTGGGTTACAAAACACAAATAAAATGTTTTATAGGAAAGTTTCCATATGAGGTATTTCAAATATGACAGAAAACAACTTCCATGTTATATACTAAAGAGCTGACAAATAACTAAAGATAATACAGAACTGTGAAAGAGACTTTAAGCATGTATAAAGTGATCACACTGAAAAATGAACTTGAACCTGAAAGGGAAAAAAAATACATTAAAAACGGGCATATTAAGAACTAGAAATTTTATATGCATGAAACCATAGTCATTGAGTTAAACAAAATACTAACAAATAGACAAACAAAACTAGTTATGAGAATTCTTTTAAGACAGAAAAAATGAACTGGAAGTAAGGTGGAAAACCTGAGGAAAGAAAAGCAAGTCTTTGAATTGGGGCCTGGCAACAGAGATAATCACATGTAATGTTTTAGTCTATTTGTATATTCTTTTTGTGGACTGTGTAGTCAATTTAGAACAGTTCTAAAATGTTTTACTCCTGTGATTTTATTTTCCTTAATTATTTGCACCACTTCCAAAACTGTACATTTGACAAACTTATGCATTGCTACTGTGGCCACTAAAATTGCAGGGGCATCAAGGAAAGTGAGCCTGTCTACCTTGAAATTGTTACTGGTGTCTTTACAGAGGTATCATTATCTCTTTGATGATTCTTTCAAAGTATTTGCTTTGAATGGAATAACTCATCCCAGAGATAGAAGCAGAGAATAAGAACACATAACTCAAAACAGCATGTCTGGAGTGGCGTCAGACGAATCACACAATTCCAGTACATTTTATAAGACGATGACTTTAGAACACTAGAATAGGGAAAATAATTTTTGTTACAGTATAAGATGAGTCCCATTTAAAAAAAGTTATAGGGTTGTATGGAAGTTTAACGATGGAATGTTCATGTAATCATGAGTTCCTATGGATATTTTATTTTTAGCATTTGACATAAACATTGAAGGAAGTGTAAAATGTTGACAAAAGGAGATAGAAATAATCTTATGCAAAAAAAGAAATGCCACAAGCAACGTCACATAATCTGACTTGGAAAGAGGGAACAGTGTTCTTTACTGGATATTGAAAGAAAAAATGGGGTGTTAAACTAGAAAAGTAGAGGTTTAATTGGAGATATTGTAAGACAGTTTGAAATAAGGAGTGAATATTAGAAGAAAAATCTAATAAACAGATAAGAATTAAAAGTTGATCATGGCATATAGAATAAGAAAAACAGCCAATTAGATCTACAGTTTATAAAAATAAGGACAAAAATTGTGATAAAAGGGAATTTAAAACCAGACTCTCTGATGAATTAAAAGAGAACAGATATTCAAGGTATGAGGGGTTATTGTCAAATGCCGAGATGTTTTATTGAAAAGGAGTGAAAGTGGGAAAGGAGTTTAGTGGAATATATTAAAGCAGAGGGATATTATTGAATTTAACCATTGGATGCCTATTGTTGATCTTTAATAGAGTGCTTTTTGAAGTGATAGTGGAATTTTCAGTTTTCAAAGTAAAAATGGTATGCCAATTGTCATCTAAAAATACACTCCCCGAGTCTTTTTGGGAATATGGCTGCATCTAGCTGCTGTCGAGTCTAGAAAATGTCATTCTTAATGTATTCATGCCACTGTATTTTGAGTCTTCTTGCTATTGCAACCTAAACTGTATTCTAACTAAAGCAGATACTATTATCACTAGAGGGTTGGTCCTGTGACAGAAACTGAAAATATGTGACATTAGAATAGTACTCAGGCAGTATAGATGGGTAAGGTTGGAAAGCTGGTGACCCCTGTTACGCCAGTATAGCTGATAAATTGTTGTCTTTGAAAAGGCAACTAAGCCACGTGTTTGTTAAGCAAATCAGGTGGCTCTTGAGCCTATATTTTTGAGGAAATCATTACAAAGATCCATAATGTAACTATATATTGCCTGTTTCTTGTTGCTTTATGCAAATTACTACAATAAAGAGAACCTCAGATAAGATCTGACTTACTTTCAAAACAAAATGAAGGGGAGTGTCTAAAAATATGGGGCTTTGCTGGATGGCAATATCCAAATCATTTTTTTACTCCCCTAAAACAGAAAGATAAAAGTGTCAGTCTAAAAACATGTGTTGAGACTTCTGATTAAGATTTCTAATCCATAAGGTATCTAAGTTTGTAGCAAACATCAGATTTGGAGTATTGTCTTTCACTCCCACATATTGTGTCAGAGATCTTCAAGTTGCCTCAATCAAAATGTTAGAAATAGGCACAGACAAGAAAATCACAAGGCAGGCTTAGGAAGTGTGTCCATAAAATAACGCTGTGATTTTTTCCCTGGCATATTAATACTGAGGGGAAGCAAATAGGCCATGGGTCTAAAAATTTTTGAGAGAGCGATTACAAAGAAGTCACAAAATTGGCCTGAAAGAATTGATTGCTTATCTGTAAAACAATTCTCAGGCTCCCAGAACTGCACCTGCAAAAAGTAGTTTGTGTAAGTATGCAGCCTCCAAGGAGAATATAGATTCATTCTTCAGATGTAGCCACAGAAGCTAATGAACACAGTGATGGACCTCCCAGAAGGCAGAGCCATGTGCCGTGGAAGACAGAGGATGAGATCCTTTTTCTCACAGCTCAGAATCTGGGTCTACCCAATGAATTTACTCAACTTTCAACAGTCAGCCTTTATTAGTCCTTCCCAGAAAGACATTGTTATTATGTGCTGACTGACCTGTTTCCCATTCTGTTTTCTTTCTTTTTTAAATTTTTTTATTATACTTTAAGTTTTAGGGTACATGTGCACAACGTGCAGGTTTGTTACATATGTATATATGTGCCATGTTGGTGTGCTGCACCCATTCTAATGAATTCTTTTTAACTGCAGTAATTTTGTTTCTGTTCTACTCTCATGTATTATTCTCATTAGCAACTTCAGACCCAGGCAAAATGGGGTGCTGCCTTGGACTCCGTATTTTGGCAAACTCAATTCTGTCCTTCCCCAGTCTAACCCCAATTTTCAAGGTAAGAGTTGCATAGGCCAAAGGGCAGTGATGCCTGTGTCTAGTTGAAGCATAGGCTCCACTTCCGGGCCATGCTTTGAATGCCTAATAGTCCACAGAGCCCTGCTCAAATAGACCCTAATTGGCTTCCAGGTATTTTACAGACCTTCTACCCACGTCGTCCTCCTGAAAATTGCTGGCCTTAACTTAAACCCAAGAACGGGCTAAGGGCAGCAATGTAGTTTGGCTTGCAGACTAGAGTGTAACTCAATTAATCATAAGAAAAGGGAGTGAAGAGAAGAGGGGGTCATGGTTACAAATTCAGAGCTAGGGTTGTCTTTCCTTGTGTTTTCATATATTCTAGGATGGAAAAACAAGAATCTGAGAATTTTGAATTTGTCAACGTAAGTGAATAGAATGTATTATATTTAACAGTCTAATTTGTTTGGTTTATATATTTTTAATTTTATTTATTTATTTTTTGAGGAGCTGGATTGCAGTGTCATGACCTGGGCTCAGTGTAACTTCCATCTCCCAGGCTCAAGAGATCCTCCCGCCTCAGCGTCTTGAGTAGCTGGGACTACAGGAACGTGCCACCAGGCCTGGCTAATTTTTTATTTTTTTGTAGAGACGGGGTTTCACTATGTGGCTCAGGCTGGTCTCAAACTCCAGGACTCAAGGGACCCACCTGCCTAGGCCTCCCAAAGTGCTGGGATTACAGGCATGAGCTACTGCACCAGGGCTGTATGTAATTATTTAATATTGTTTGTCTTAGCCATATATCAGGTTGTTTATAAACAACAGAAATTTATTTCACACAGTTCTGTAAGCTGGAAAATCCACAATTAAGGCATCAGCAGATTTGATGTCCGGGGAGGGCCCACTTTCCCATAATGACACCCTCTCACTCTGTCCTCACAGGGTGAAAGGGGTTAGTTAGCTTTTTGAGGTCTCTTTGTAAGGGCACTAATCCCATTCACAGAGGCTCTGCCCTCCTGATCTAGTCACCTCCCAAAGGCCCCACCTCCTAATAGCATCACATTGAGGATTAGGTTTTAATGTATAATTTTTGGAGGGACACAAACATTCAAACCATTGCATAGGTATAGGATATGTAAGACTACATTTGTAATATTTTTCTTGCCCCCATAAATATTGTCACATACCAAAATATGACAGATTATTTTTCTATTAGTTTAGAAGTTGCCAGGATATAGGATCTGTGACTGAACCTAATAGAGAGGGATGCCCATTAACCACAGATTCTGAGATTTGTGATGGAAGAGGTAATAGGATAGGACCTTGGGCTTTGTCCTTTGGTGGAAGAATGAGTTCACTTTGTTGGAAGCAGAGTGTGCACCGATAAATGGTTGCCATAGGATGGACTCTGGCAGCCTACCAGTTATTCCCTTCAAATCTTTTCCCCTCTTTTTTTCTGGGCACATGGCTACAGAGCTGTGAACAATTTCTGTTGTCCTTACACGTATTAGCCATGTGAAGCTCTGTAATAAGTTCTCGCCAATGGAATATGAACAAAGTAATGTGTCAAGAGAAGATTAAAAGGTTAAAAGAAGATTTCTTGCTCTGGTCTTGCTCACTTTTCCCTTCTTGCAGACTGAAATGTAGATATGGTAGAGGTGCAGCATCAGTCATGCTGATGAAGACAACATCCATGGGATTTATGGAGGATGAATACGGGCTCAATAAAAATTCACAGAGAAAAGCTGCCTTACGTGTGTGAGACAAACTTCACTCTTTAAGCTATTACATTTTCCCCCCCAGCAGTTTAGCCTTTAGTCTAAGAAAACTACTTAGAAAAATATGGGCTTATTGTTACTCATTTAAACTGGGCATATGAGTTATTATGGGAAAATGAAGTTATTATAAGCACAAACTACTTGTTTATCTTTCCTTAGAGTAACTAAAGGACAGAATGTGTAGACAGAACTCAGTTATAATGTCATTTTTTTCATATAACTCCTCTCATGCTTAGGAAGTAAGATATTAATTAGAATTCTAGGAAAAGTCACATATATGTAGTCATTTGGAACTTTATGAATACCTTCAACTTTCAGAAAATAATATTACATATATATACACACAATAGTACATAGAAAATTTATTATAGTGTATAATATAGGGTTTATGCATAGTACATAGTATACAGATTATATAGAGTATATAAAGTATATGGCATATAGAGCATTTACAGTAATACTGTATATTACTCTTCATGTATTCATTAATTTTAATATCTATTTCAATTTACTTTTCACACATTCACAACATTTATGTTTTCTGGAAGTATTTTAAAGTTTCCATTTTTACAATTAACAGAATAATAAAATTGCCTAGTTGTTTTAAAATTAGGTAGAAAATGGTAACTTGTAAGAAACTACCTAGAAGCACATCATTAACTTCATGAATGTATAAATGAGTTTGTCATTTGCTAGAAGCCAATGAGATACATGCTTGGTGTCTAATTTGTCAAGCATCACTTTTTGAAAATCTTAAGCAGAGACATCTTCTAAATCTGAGTCATAGACCAAGTCTCAGTCTCTCTCTCCATATATATATAATATATAATATATAAATAAAAAATATGTAATATATAATACACACACTGTTAGGATCAGTTGGTTTATATGTTTTTAACTCATGTATTTTTTAACTGGACTTCTGTCTAGATGTTCTATCCATTATCGAAAGTGAGGTATTCAAGTCTCCATCTATTAATGTAGAACTATCTATTCTTACCTTCAAGTTTGTCAGTACTTGCTTCATATTATTTTAGGACTATGTTGTTTTGAGAATATATGTTTATAATTACACCTTCTTAATGAATTGACACTTTTTAAAATATATACCTCCCTCTTCCTCATATACCAGTTATAAAATTACTTTGATATTACCACCATAGCTCTCTTTTTGGTTGATACTGGTATGGAATATCTTTTTCTATCCTTTAACTTTCAATCTGAGTCTTTAGATCTAATGTGAGTCTCTTGAAGTTGTGTCGTTTTTAGAATTCACTCTATTTTGCCTTTGATTGAAGAGTTTGATACATTTATATTTCAAGTAATCATTGATTTAAAAAGGGCTTCTGCCATTTTGCTGTTTTTTTCTACACAACTATTTTTTTGCTCTGATTTTCTCTATTATTACCTTTTCTGTTTGCTTTTAGTTGAGTTTGAAAAAAAGGGTGCTACTTAATCCCCTTTTGTTTTCTGTGTATTATTTTGTGGATATTTTCTCTGTGCTTATTATAGGTATAATATTCAAAATCCTATATTTATCACAGTGTACTTTGAATTAAAGTTAACATCCCCAGCATACAAATACCCTACTCCTATGTAACTTCACTCCATTTTATGTTGTTTCTCTTATAAGTTACACATTTCTACATTTTATGCTCAGAATTATAGCAATTTTGATATAGTTATTTTGATATTGTTTCTGCTAGAAATTAAGAAACAGTTATAAATAAAAAATACAATAATACTGGCTTTTATATTTAATTACACATTTTGATAATTTCAAGTATTTATAGTTCTCAAACTATATTTTCTGCTTGCTCAAATCTTCTGTCTTTTAAAATGTCTATTATAATTTTAGCTCCAGAATTTATGTTTAGTTCTTTTTGGAATTTCTTTCTTTCTTTCATTCTATTTTGTTTGTGCATTATTTTCATGATTTCTTTTAGTTCTTTATGTTTTTACTTTTATGTTTCTCTGTGAGGACAGTTATGTACCACATAATGATATTTCAGTCAATGGGGGACCAACCACTTTTATGATTGTCCTCCCATAGGATTATAATATTGTATTTTTACTGTACTTTTCTATGTTTATACATGTTTAGATACATAATACTTATCACTGTGTTACAGTTGCCTACAATATTTAGTACAGTAACATTCGGCACAGGTTTCTAGCCTAGGAGCAATTGGCTACACCATATAGTCTAGATATATAGTACGCTATACCATCTAGCTTTGCCTGAATACAATCTGATGTTTGCATATTGACAAAATTGTCTAATAATGCATTTCTTAGGACATATTGCCATTGGTTAGTAACATATAACTGTATATTTAAAACCTTTTCTAGTAAATCCAATGTCCGGACTTCCTCAGGGACAGTTTCTGTCAATTTATTTTGTTCTGTTACATGGGCCATACTTTCCTATTTGTCAGCCTTGTGATTTTTGTAGAAACCTGGATATTTGGATATTACTGTGTGGTAACTTGGAGATTCTCTCCTTTCCTCAAAATTTGTTATTTTCTGGTTGAGACCATAGTAGAAGTCTGTCTAATTACTTTCTAACCTATTTTTGCAGACTATTCCATTTCTCGTGTGATGACTGACATGTCTGTTCTTTAGCTTGTGTTCAGCTATTGTACTGGCATTTTTTTTGTTTTTATTACCAGGGTCTAAAACAAACAAGCAAGCAAACAAAAAATGCCTCTCCCAATATTTGAGATTAGCTCTGTGCCACAGACACAGACATTTAGCCAGACTTGTATTAAGTCTATTGATTAGCCTGAGATAAAAGCTCTGGGTCTTGTTGAGCATGTGTCTTGCTCTGGACATATATGTGGCTTTCTTAATTCCCTTGTATGCATAGATATTTTTGAATGTCTTAATTTTTCAAAGAAACTCTCCCCTAGCTATTCCTCCTCAGCCTTAGTAGTTTATTACATGTCTAGAACATAATATTTTGTCCCACGCATTTTTGATTTCTTAGATCATCTTGTGGTTTTTTGTTTGTTTGTTTGAGATGGAGTTTCGCTCTTGTTGCCCAGGCTGGATTGCAATGGTGCGATCTTGGCTCACCGTAACCTCCGCCTCCCGGGTTCATGTGGTTCTCCTGCCTCAGCCTCCCAAGTAGCTGGGATTACAGGCATGCACCACCACACCTGGCTGATTTTGTGTTTTTAGTAGAGACATGGTTTCTCCATGTTGGTCAGACTGGTCTCAAACTCCTGACCTCAGGTGATCCGCCCACCTCGGCCTCCCAAAGTGCTGGGATTACAGGAGTGAGCCACCGTGCCTGGCCCATCTTGTGGTTTTTCTGAATGATGCTCATTCTTTTTCCAGCCTGAGTTCTGAATTAAGTGAAAGATTGATAAGCACCTTATCTCAATCCTTCAAGTAGTCTTCAAAGAGTTTATAGCAGGCATGCACAATAATTTGCAAATGAAGTTTGTTCTACTCTTTTCAGTCCCAGGAACCAAGGTCCTACGTTGGGAGCATAAGCTACCTTCAAGACTGTTACCATGCTGTGAAGGGGGTGGAGCAAGGGAAAGCAAAAATATCACAAGTATTTTTATTTCTTATATCAGCTATGTTTTTCTTGAGTCAGCATTTGCTTTGTTACTTTGTTGCTGCATTTCTTGCTGTAAATCTGGAACTATTTTTTAAAATTCTAATGAAGTTGCATCTGACTGGTTATAGTTATTTTTCAGTGTTTTTGTGGAGAGATGATAGTTAAATCTGGCCATTCCATTTTGCTGAGGTCATCCTATCTCTAAATAGGCCTCCCTAATCCTAATACAGGAGATGGCAAGAGGACAACTTGGCTCTAAAATCGACGCATTAACATGTCATTGGAATTGACCTCGCCAAAAGATGCCTCCCTAAATCCACAAGAACCTCCTTGTTTGAACACAGGTAGGCACTTAGAATTTTGTGTTATATTTTTGACCCACAGGTTATTTAGAAGTGTGTTTGTTTAATTTGAATATATTTGTGAATTTCCAAGGGCCCTTTTTGTTGATGATTCAGATTTTATTCCATTTTGTTTGGAGTACATTCCTGATTGATCTCTACTGCTTTGCATTTATTCATTCTGTTTAAGGCTTGGCATTTGATCTATTCTGGAAAATGTACCATGAGCACTTGGGAAGAATGTGTACTCTGTTGTTGTTGGGTCAAGTGTCCAATGCATATTTATTAGGTCTTGTTGATTGTTAACTTTACTACTGCCTTGTTAATCTTCTTCATAGTTGCTCTAACCATTATTAAAAGAAGGACATTGAAGTCTCCAGTTATTGTGGAAATGTCTTTTCTCCCCTCAGTTCTGTCAGTTTTGCTTAGTGTAGTGTTATCGCTTTTTAGGTACATATATATTCATAATTGTAATCTGTTTCTAATGAGTTGATTATTGTATGATTATCAAACATCCCTCTTTTTATTTTGGTAACTGTTTTGGTGTTACTTTATTTGATATTGGTATAGCCACCAGATTTCTTGTGTTGCCAACATGAAATACTATATTCCATTATTTTACTTTTGATTTTTTGTATGTTTAAATCTAAATTGAGTTTTGTATCGAAAACATATAGTTGGAACTTTTTAAAAACTTAATTTGACAATTTCTGCCTTTTGGTTGGATTTTTAATTCGTTCACATTTAATATCATTACTGATAAGGTTTGGGATACTGATGTATGCAATTTTGCTGTTTCTTGTATGTCTCATGTTGTTATCTTTTTTTTTTACTGCTTTCTTTTGCATTGAGCATACATTTTCTATTGTAATGTTTAATTTATTTAATACATTACTCTATTTTTAAAAAATGATTTTCTTAGTGATTTCTCTAGGGTTTACGATTTACAGCTTAACAATCTACTTTATATTAATACTAACTTAATCATCATGAGATATAGAAAGGTTATTTCAATATAGTTCTATATCTTCTTCCATTTTTGTGCTATTATTGTTTTATATATTACATTTATATATGTAAAGAACCCAAACCTGCATTTTTATTATTATTGCTATACATGCATTTATCTTTTAAAGAAGCTGAATAAAAAAGAGTAAATATATACTTTAAAATTTTCATATTAACCACTTTATCATTTCTGATTCTATTCATTAGCTTCTATAGATTTAAGTTGATGCTGTTGATTCAAGTTACAGTTTAGTACAATTTTGTTACATCCCATTTAGGTTTTCTCCTACCCACCTCTTTTATTCTATTATCTGATATATTTTTAAATGCTGTAAGTCCAATGATACAATTTCATGAATATTATTTTATATACTTGCTTTTAAAATCACTTATTAAGATAAAGGACAGGAAATATATATATATATAGTATTTTATAATTACATAAATATTTTAATCAGTTCTCTTTTTTTTGTTTTTAGATTTAGATTATCATACAAGGTTACTTGCTTTCAGCCTGAATAACTTCCTATTATATATTGTAAAGCCAATTTTCCAAGTAACACATTTGCTCAGTTTTATTTGGGTAATGATTTTACCATTTGTTTTAAAAGATACATTTGCTGGAAAACAATTCTTGGTTGTCATTATTTATTATTTCATAGCCTCTTGGCATTCTGGCCTCTTTATTTTTTATTTTTTTAATGAGTTGTCAACTGTTAGTGGAATCCCCTCAGAGGTAACAAGTCATTTGTTTTTTCCTACTCCTTTAAAGATAAACCTCTTTGTCTTTTAATAAACTTTTATAATATGTCTGTGTGGGTATCCATGGATTTATCCTGCTTAGAGTTTCTGGAGCTTCCTGAGTGTATAGATTTCTTTTCATCAAATTTCAAATGATTTCTGTCATTTGAAAATTTTATTTTCTTTTGTTAGTTTCTCTTTGAGGTACTCACACTAGTACACTAGTTTGCTTAATGTTGTCCTACATTTCCCTGAGCTCTGTTTATTTTTGTTAATTAATGAATCTTAATTCGCTCATTTTTCCTGATTTTTATTGCATAATTTCTATACATCTTTAAGTTTTATTATTTTTTATTTTTTTTTACCAGCTCAAATCTTCTCTTAAGACACTCTAGTAAATTTTTAACTTGGATTTTATGTTTTCATTTCCAGATTTCAATTTGATTTTTAAAAAGTAGTTTATATCTTTCTTAATACTCTGACATTGTCATTGTACTTCTGTAAGCATGAATTCTTCTAGTTTTTACAAATATTTTTAAAGTCCATTAATGTCTTTGTCTATTAAGTTTCATATGTTGGCTTTAACAGGAGTAACTTCTGCTAATTTTTTTCCTGTTTATGTGGTAAACATTGCTGTTTACTTGCAAAGCTTATAATATTTGCTTAAAACTTGACATTATAAGTAATATATTCTAGATATTATGGATGCTTACTACCACTCCTTCGCCAGGGCTAGCTTTTGTGGTGGTTTACTTATGTGCTTGTTTAGTGGATGAGATGGACTATTTTAATGTCCATGGGAACAGTAGCTATAGTATCTCTTTTTTTCTGATATTAGTAAATATTGTGTTATCTTTTTTTGTCTTAGTCTGACTACTGGTTGATTGATGCTATTGATCATTTCAATAAACCAGCTTTTGGTTGTGTTGATTTTATTATTTTTCAATTTTTAATTTCATTGATTTCTGCTTTACTTTTTTTTTTTTACTTCTTCTTGTTTGCATTTTAAATTGCTACTTTTAGCGTCCTAATTTAGTTTGCCAAGTTTTACACGTTTTTAATTTTGTAATTATGGAGTTAATATGACACACTGCCTACTAAACACTGATTTTTGTTGCATCACACAAACTTTAATGAGTTGTATTTTTTATTTACATTCACTTCAAAATAGTTTTAATTAAAAATATTTTTTGCCCATTTGTTACTTATAATCGAGTTGATTAATCTACAAATATATGTGCATCTTCCACCTATACTTCTCTTATTGATTTACAATTTAATACCACTGTGGTTTAATAACACATTTTGAATGATTTTTATTCTTTTAATTTGTAAAATAAAATTTATGGCCCAGAATGTGGTCTAATTTGGTGGGTGTTTTATGTGAGTTTGAGCAAAATGTGTATTTATTTTTTTGTTGGATGGAAGTTTCCATAAATATCATATACATAAGATGGACTTATAATGCCATTTATGGCAATTTCATCCTTCTTAACAGCTATTTTGAAAACTACAACTGTAATAGTGGATTTGTTTACTTATGTCTTAACTTCTCTTAATTATTTGTTGTGTATTTTACCACTGTAGCTAGGTGTATACACATTTAGAATTATATCTTCTTGGAGAATTGACACTTTTATTATTATGTTGCACCTCTGTTTATCTCCAATAATTTTTCTTGCTCTAAAGTCTGCTATTTCAAAATTAATGTAGTGACTCCAGCTTTCTTTGATCAGTTTTAGTATGGTAAATGTTTCTTCATTTCTTTATTTCAAGACTATCTGACCCTTCATATTAAAAAGTACTTTACAAATTGACATATTAGATAATTTTTTATTCATTATAATAATCTCTAGTTGCTGCATTTAGACTGTTCACATTTAAAGTTATAAATTATGTAGTTAGATTAATGACAGTCAAGTTTATTACACTTTCTATACCTTTTCAGAGGCATATATTTATGCATTCTTTGATTTTATTTGGGTGTTTTGTATAGCTTCATTTTACTTTTTCCTTTAGTATATCAGCTACACAGTTTAAAAAATATATATGTTGGTTTGTGCTAGTGTTTAAAATATTTTTAATGAATCTAATTCAACTCTTAAGTAACACTACTTGTCTTTGTGTGTAATTTATGTGTCTTATGATGGAGAGTTCCAAGTTCCTTCCTCCTGTCTCCCATGTTATAGCACTCATCCATTTTTTTAACCATGTGCTATAAGCACATGGATAATCACACAACACATTTCAACTTAATACTTTTAAAAAGTTATTAAGAACAATAAGAATAAGAAAAATATTTCCTTCATCTTCATTTATTTTTTCTCTGATATTTTTTTCTTCATGTAAATGTTTTTTTCTGACTTACATCATTTCCTCATGCCTCATGTCTATGGACATATTTTACAAATCAAGTTTGCTGGAAAACAATTCCTTCTGTGTTTGCTTAAGAAATCATTTATTTCTCCTTCACTTTTGAAAGTTAGTTTAGCTGGACATAGAATTTTGAATTTTATTTTTCTTTTTGCTTTCTCGTTCTATTTTTCTCTCTTTTTTTTTTCTTTCTTTCAACTTTACATGTTTGCTCAACTTTCTGCCGGGTTGTATTGTTTCTGGCAAAACATCAGCACTAAAGCTTATCTTTATCCCTTTAAAACTAAAGTATTTTCATCTTGTGCCAGTATCTTTCAAAATTTTGTGTCTTTTTTTTCTGAAGTTTGAATATGCTATGAATAGGAATAGTATTTTTTGATACATATTCTGCTTCAATTTCTCTGTGCTTCCTGGAACTGTGGTTTGGTGTCTGTCATCAATTTTGAAAAGGAGTTATCACCTATTAGCATTTCACGTATTTTTTTTCTGCTTTGTTCTGTCTTCTCATTCTGGTGTTCAAATTTGACATTATACACTTCTAAAAGGTTTGTTTCAGTTTTGATTGACACGTAGAATTGTGCATTGTTATGGTTACAATGTGAGGTTTTAATATGTGTTTATATTGTGTATTAATCAAATGAAGGTAAATAGAAAATTAAGTACTTCAAACTTTCTTTGTGGTGAGAACATTGTGAATCCTCTCTTCTGTTTTGAAACATATGATACATTGTTGTTAATTATAGCCATCTTACTGTCCAATAAACACCGAAACATATTCCTCATATTTAACTGTAACTTTGTACCTCTTGACCAATCTCTCCTCATCTATCATCTCCCCTCCCCTCTCCAGCCTCCTAACCATTATTCTATTTCCTACTTCTATGAGATCAACTTTTTAAACTCCCATATATAAGTAAGAACATGCAGTGTTGGTCTTTATGTGCTTGGCGTTTTTTGCTTAACATAATGTCTTTCTGGTTTGTTCATGTTATTGCAAAGGACAGTGTTTCCATCTTATTAAAGTCTGAATAGTATACATTGTGTATATATACCATTTTTCCTTTATCCATTCATTTGTTGGTGGACACTATTTTACATGTCTTGGCTACTTAAGTACAACTGAAATAAACATGGTAGTGCAGAAATCTCTTCTACATACTGATTTTATTTCATTCGAATATATACATTTTGACATTTTCCCATAGTTCTTGGATATTTTATTCCTCTTCTTTTCATTCATTCTTTTTCTTCGCACTTTATTTTGGGAAGTTTCTTTTGGCCTATACTCAAATTCAGTGATTCTTTTCATAGTCATGTCTAGTCTATTGAGTCCAAAAACGTATTCTATATGTAGATTACATTATTTTTGAATTTCTAGACTTTCTTTTGATCCTTTCTTAGATTTGTTTAAAATCCTTTTGCTAACATTGCCCATTTTCTTGCATCTTATCAATGACTTTGGGACAAAGCTCATACAGTCTTTCTCTCTGAAGAGAAGGCCTTGTTTTGCAGATAACTGGTAGTATGTCACAGAGATTATTCATTGTCCCCTATCAGAGCCGTGAGATCTTTCTCAAACGTTTACTGTGAGAATCTCCTAGGAATTCTGGATGTAAAGCCCATAAAAATGTATTGGACCACTAAAAATATTCCCTCAATTATTTTCTCACTCTCACCCAGTTCACAATCATCTTTCAGCAATTTGTCATAGTTAATATTTAAGTGTCCATTCCAGTTTTTGCTGTTGTTTGTTGTTGTTTTGTAATGCTCACACTTTATTAAATAATATGAGAAAGGACACAATATATATGTTAGGACTTTTATATAATATGTCCTAACAGTTTTTCTTTGCAGTGGTTTCTACCCCAGGTAAATAGATGTTGGCTGTAATTACCTGGATCAGTCTGTCTCTCTAGATATTGGGGTAGTGATTTTCTTTTCCACCTCAATTTGCTTTTCCATGTCAATTATCTGATATGTCCAAGAAAATTTATTGATTTTATTTTTGTCCAGTCTTTGTTTATTGTAAGGATGTAAGCGATGACCTCCCAGCTCTTTTCATGTCTGAGCTGAAACTGGAAGTTTCCTAAAGGGGCCAGAAGATGTTCAATTTATCTGAGTTTTAATAATTTTGGCACATTATTGTCTTTCTATGAACTTGATTGTCCATGTTGTTTCCAAGCCAATGTTCAGTACATAAAAATTATTTTGATAGATTGCTTCTATTTTACTGGTTTATTTATTTATTTATTTATTTATTTATTTATTTATTTATTTTCTGAAATGGCCTTGTCTTGTCTGTGTATATCCCTTCACTTGATCATTACACAGACGAGTTCTTTGGTTCTGCCTTGATTTTGGTTTGTGGAACCATAATGGAAGACTATAACTATAGTTTGAATGTCTTTAGTTCCATAGGTTATAAATCCTTATTATGTGATGTTTTCTCCACTGATTCCTTTTTACAGGAAACATATGAAACATCAAAGCACATGTACGAGAAACCCACAAAAGAAAAAAAACAAATTGTACTGTCTATTTAATATAATGACATTCTTCCTTCACTATAATCATATTTATATTGTATTTTAGCTCTTCATAGTTTTTCTTTCACATAAATCTTTCATCAATTACATTTTTCTATTGTTTTACACCTTCTAACTTGAAAGCAGAACATAATAAAGAGATCAATAAAGTCTACATATTATCAACTTTAAGGATTGAAAATTAAATTGAAATAAAATTCAATTAATACTCTTTAAAGCAAATAGAAACACAGGTTTTCTTAAATGTGATATTAACATCATTATTTAAATAACTTTATTACTATAATCTGAAATTGCAATGAAATTGTATACTGATGAGAAAAGTGTTTTTAAATTATATTTAAATATTTAAATATAATTTGTCATACACGGGTTTTGAAATGGGCTATCATAACAGTCCATTCACTAAGAAGTCTTCCCAAACAACTGTAAACATCATAATTTTAATAACAATAAAAATATTTTGATTGTACCATACACCATGCTTTATGCCTACTTATATAACCACTAATTCTCAGAATAACCTAAGAAGATATAAAGTATTAGTCCAGCTAAAATTTATCATGCAATATTTTAAATATTCAAAAAGAATAATGCATTAAATATTAATGCACTGATATCCACATTTTAGTATTACACTAAATATGTGCATTTGAAGTTCTTGTTTACCTTGACTGATAACATCCCTCTCCACCTCTAATGTAACCACTATCCTGGATTTCCTTTAAATCATTCCTGTAACTTTTAAAAATTTATGTCTATTGCCTAAGCATGCTTTACACTTTTTACTTTCTACACATTTCATCTGTGTGTCTTCTTCCACTGGCTTTTTCAATTCAATATTGATTTAGTTGAACATTGATTGATACTTTTGTTATATGTAGCTTCAGTTTATTCAGTTTCATTGTGGATTACTATTTTACAATATTTATTTACAAAAATGTTTAAATATTAGGCTGTTTTCCCAAATTTTCTTTTTGGAAATAGGGATTTATTCTTGTTTTGGGTGAGATTATTCTCTTAAATGTATACACAAATGTGGAATTTTTTGATTTTTCTTTGATTTGTGTATTTTTCTGAATTTTATGACTAATAATCTAGTCTATGTGTTAAATACCTTCTTGCAGATTAGGACATCTTTTTGGGAGCAAAAATTTTAAATGTTGATGTATTCTAATTTATCATTTATTTCTTGATTTGTGTTGATTTTAAATACATTTTTTATAATCTTCAAAGCATAAACATAACACCCTACTACTCTAAAAATTTATACAGATTTTCTTTTCAAGTATGTCTTTAATTCATCTTGAATTAATTTTTTATGTATTGCTTAAGATTGTGATATATTTTGATCCATATTATTGACTTTTATTAGTGCTATTTGTGGAATTGACCAATCTTTAACTTGTCGTATAGAAAGACTGAGTCTGGTTCTCCACTGCTCTATTACTTGATATGTCAATCTTTGTGCTAATACTAGAGAAATTTAATAATTAAAATCCTATAATCAAGGTATATCTACTTATTTTATGCTCTCCTTTCTAATACAATATACATGTGATTTTTTGTTTTCATCCTTTTTATATGTGTGTATTTAATTATTTTAAAATTCTCAAAAATTTTATATATTTATCACATACAATAAGACATTTTGAGATTTATACACACACACACACATACATACATACGTACATATACATACAGACATACACACATACACTGTGGAAGGACCAAATCAAACTAATTATCACAGGCCAGGCATTACCTCAAATACTTATTATGTTTTTGTGGTGAGAACATTTAACATTAACTCTGTTAGTTATTTTTGAGTACATGATCCATTGTTATTAACTATAGTTTCCATGTTGTACAATAGCTCTCTTAAACTTATTATTTCTGCCTAAGTGAAAATTTGTATTCTTTGACCTTCACCTCCTCAGTCTGCCCCAACCACCCACCCACCCACCCATTGGCCAACTCCCTTTTAACCACCAGTTCTACTTCTGCTTCTGTGAGTTTGACTTTTTTAGATTCCACATTTAAGTGAGATCTTGTGGTATGTGTCTTTCTATGGCTGGCTTATTTAACTTAATATAAGGTTTTCCAGATTCATCCATGTTGCCAAAAATGATGGGATTTCCTTCTTGGATGCTTAGACTGATTTAATATCTTGGCTATTGTGAATAATGCTGCCATGAATATGAGTGTACAGGTATCCCTTCAACGTATTCGTTTTATTTCCTTTAGAAGACATACAGGAGGAATAAGAAAAAATTCTCAACATTACTAATCATCAAGGAAATGCAAATTAAAACCATAATAAGATATATCACCTCATATTGGTTATTATTAAACAAGACAAAAGATAACAAGTGTTGGTAAAGATGTGTTGAAAACAAACTCTTGCCCACTGTTGGTAGAAATGTAAACTAGTACAGTCATTATGGAGGTTTCTCAAAACATTAAAAACAGAACTGCCCTATGATCCAGCCATCTCTTTTTTTTTTTTTTTTTGAGTACTCTCCACAATATAAAAAGGTAAGAAAGGTTACTATACCGTGATTCAGAAGGTGTGTAGAGGGGAAGAATATATAAAGTGATGAATTACGTCAGTCTAAATTATATAGCACAAATAATGGAAGAACATAAAATGTTTTCATCACATCACATAGAACTCCAAAGGAATATTAGCAAAAACTAACCTGACATTGACAACATAAAACTGCTGCCGCAAATGTTCGCTGCTCTTTTCTACTCAAAGAACCGTCTTTTGGCTTTGCTGTTCATCTCTATTAAATATTTGTTTCCTGTTTCAGCAATTTTTCAATAAACTATTTATAACGTCCTTGCATCATTCTTGTACCTCTTCAAATGATATTCCTATTTCATATTATTTTAGCCTATATACTGCTCAAATGTAACTAAATGCAACACATTTTTTTCATATACAAGATTTTAAAAGGATAAATATTCTTCTAAGTATCATTTGGTCAGCATCCCACAATGTTTATCAGTAACATTTGCATTATTATTCAGTTCTAAGCATTTTTATTAATATGGAAATATTATATGTTAAGATTTATTTACCCCATATTATATTTCAGTGTTTTTATTTTTTCTCTTCAGTCATATATACTACATGCTGATTACATGTTTCTTCTATCATTTTGAAGTTTTGTACTTAATTTCTCTAAATAGCTATTAAAAATTATATTTCACTAAAATTTGAAGTAAATAAATTTATCCAACTTCTTTTCAAATAATGCAATGTCCTTAACACACTATATTTAAACATTTAAACATTTCTCAATAACAAAAAATTATTATCCACTACTCTTATTTTATCTAAAAGTCATCAATACAGTGAGGACATTTCAGTTTTTGTGTCAACAATTGTTTAGATTTACCCATGCATTTACAGATTTTATCTTCACTGATTATGCTTTTCAGTCTTAATTATAAGACAGTTTTTTCTCTGAATTTAACATAAAAATACCACAAAACAGGAATGGATGCCACAGACACCATGTTTTTTTTTAATTATTTTTTAAGAAAATTCTCTCATTGTAGTATCATTCTGAAGTGATAAAGATAATTTTTGATTACTCCTCCAATTATTGGTCCTGCTTAAATAATTTTACCAACCAAATCTTTACAATTTAACCTACAATTTTAGGAATGTTGAACTGCTGTTTTGGTAGTCCTAATCAAAGTTCTTAAAGTAACTTTAGTTGTTTACAATCTATTTTCCTTTTGATGAATTTATCTCAATTTGTCTCAGTACTTTACTTCGAACTACTATTGGTTATTCCAGGAAGTTATCCGAAGAATTGAACTCCAATTTAGATGTCAACTCTCTGAGAGTCAATTCATTCATTACTAACAATAAAATCCCTACTTTGTAAAATCAAATTACGTTGGTGAACTTATATAAAGGGTATAATAGCTCAAAATATCACATTTGTCCACAATCCCACGCTCTGCCTTTGTACTCAGTAATTTACAAGGCCTGATTTTATTATTTAATTTGTAAGCCTAAGCTTCGGGCAATTTTACAAATGTCCAAGATGTTTTGTGGCAGGTGTTTTACTGTTTAGAATATTATTTGTGAGAAGAACTGATAACTGATAAACACTCAGAAAAGTTTTGATACTTAGTCAAAACACACATGTTGACTGTCTTTAGGGTAAAAATGCTCACTGATGTTAAAGCACACATTACAGTGAAGATGGCAGATGAGTGCTTCACGCATTGTATACTCAAGTGTAATGAAATATATGGTAAAGGCCCAAGCAGGCCTAATTATTGTGTTCTGATAAAAGTGTGGGTGCTTCCAGGGGAGACTACTATGATAGAGTAAATTATAAGGAATCACTATTTTAAATGTTATAATTGCTGCCGTGGTTGTTGGTAGCTAGAAATTGACAAGGGACCATCTGCAGTGCCCTTTTACAGTTTCTTCTATTTCTTGTTCCAAGAAATAGATACGATTCTGTGTTGTAACAGCTTACTTTCTATACGATCCCTGATTGCATGATAGCTTCTTATGCAAAAATATGAATTCCCAACCTTGCTATTGTTTTGGTCAAGAAACTGGTTATATCGGGCGGTGGGGGGGAGCAACTTTTGAATTTTCTATTTTCTCCTTCCATTTTCCTAGGCTTGGTCAAAGAAATTAGAACAACTTTACTCCGAGGCTTTATCTTAGTATAAGGCTTACAGTTATTGAGAAAAGCACAGTTTTGTTAAGAGAATGGAAAAAAAAAACAAAAACACTTTGAATCTAAAGTGTGAATCAGTAATAAGCACAGTCAAGTACTGGGAGAGAGGGAATAAGCAGGAAATGTGAGACACTGACTGAGGAAAAGGACACTAAAAGAAGGGTCTGGAGCCCTGGGCGGCAGTTTTATGCAATGCAAAATTGTGCCGGCCCTTAATTCAGCATCTAGGGAGCTAACAAAACCTTCTAAAATGTGTTTAAAGGCTCATATATTCCAACAGCAGCATATAAAGAGGCTGTGAGATAAAACTTCATGATTGTGGTGTTACAGTACACAAGCTAATGCTGGAGACTATGCGCCTTTAGTTTCTCTAGCACGTACTTCGTCTTTCCTCCTGCTCACTCTTCTTTTCTTTCTCCTCTTTCTTCTCATTTTTTTCTTCTTCTCTTGTTTCTTTCCTTTCTTCTTTAATGAATATAATCACAAAAACAAGCATCTGGAAGGACCCTTGAAAAACATATTGTCCTTAATGTACTTAACGACTTTATTTTTACACTTGAAATCTCGAATCTAAAACTAGCAATTTTTGTGCAAAGAAATATTAGGTGAATCAACTTTCTCACATAAACAGTAATTAACTTTCAGATCAGATAGAACCAAATTCTATACCTGACAAGCTCATAAAGTGTTAAAGTAATAAAGAGGAGAATTTTAATCTGGCAATGAGAAATACATCTAATTTTTTAAAATTTTTATATCTTGAAAATGCTCTGTTGATTCAGGTAATTCAACATAATTCAAACGGAAATGCTTCCAAGAAAAGTAAATATAACATTTTATCAAGCGCCAATTTTGTATTTAATGAGAAGCAAAAGTGAAGGCACAGTTTTAAATTTGTATTTTAAGATTGTTGGCACAGAAAAAAAAAAAAGAAACTTTATCTCTATTTTAAATTAGACTCATTCACCCACAACTAGGAGTCCACTTTAAGTAGATTGTAATAAAACAGGATTTTAAGATTAAATTATATTATTAAATTAAGTACCTACTCTGTTACAAGAACTATTCTAGACCTGGGAACTTCAGAAGGAATAAGGCTGAAGCTTTTTTTTTTTCTTTATTGTAGTTTCTAATCCAGCTGTAATGAAGACAGACAACAGTCAAATTAACAAGTAAGTAGGAGAATTTCATGTTATTATGCATTGTTAAAAATTGAAATTGAATGAGAGTGAGGAACTGAAGACAAAATTCATGGTTTGGTCGGGGAGAAGCATGACATTTTCTATTTGAGCCTTTCAATTGCCTGGATAATAAATAGGTGGAGGTAAGCACATCTGATTATCCATCATGAGCAACAGGAGAGAAACTGAGTGAGTTCAAAGGAGAATAACGCAATTAGGAAACACTTGGCTTAAGGAATTTACCATTGTTAGAAGGCAAGCTGAGTGTCTGTGGTTTCCTCTCTTGAGATGAATTTAAAGAGGACTGGTGGTCATGATATTTCAACTGCAGAGATGCACTCAGGAAAAACACAGACAAGTTATCTGTTTTGTTTTGTTAATAAGAGAAGAAAACATTCCTTGTGTTTGCAACTTTTTCTTGTAATGATGGACTTGTTATTCTAAACAGGAGGCATGAAAGATGATGTATGGTGATAATAAGATAAAAAGTAGCTGAACGCAGGATTTTAAGTCTTGGTGAGTTCAAATAAATATTGTATTCCTGGTATACAATCGCTTGTCTGAAATCCTTGGAACCAAATTTGTTTCATAATTCAGCATGATTTAGACTTAAATAATTAAGTTTTTTATGGAACATCTCCAAGAAGGATTGGAGAAGAACCTGCTAATCAAATATGATTCTTTTTCTGCTCTGAACAAATGCATAGTCACATCAAATAAGAAAAATAATGACCATAAAAACGTGATGAATGAAGTCAATCATGTCAGGTTTTACCACAAAGTGAGTTTTAGCACCAAATCTATGAAAGCACCATTTTCTTTTAAAACTTTTAGTGTCTTGGAACTATAGAGATTTTGAAAATGTTACCACTTAAGTGAACAAGAAATATAGGAGGGTGTTTCAAATCACAGGATACTTGAATTAGATATTTCAGAAATTATGCTATTATACTGACAGGTTGAAAAGTTTGTCTATGAGATTGGGGGATAAAGGTGGAAAATAAAGTATAATTTTGTTGATGGGCTACACAAATTTGGAGAACAGAATTATGGGAAAATTTTCCATATGGATATGGATCCCATGGAGGAAAAGGGATAGAAAGAAATAGTGTGAACCAAGACTCAAGAACCTCATAAGTAGAAAAGTGTCTTGGATGTTTGCAGATGACAACAATGACGGGGAAATGTGTCTATTTTCGATCAGATATTCTTGTCTTCAAACTCTTTGGGTTTATAAAGTTTATTCTTATATTGTATTTTAGTCCTTAGAAAAATGACTCACTTTCCCATCACATAATTGAAACATGGAAAAGAAAACAGACTCAGGAAATTACATAAGTCTGTTAAATAATTCCAACAAGAAGTCTGTTAACCACCCCATCCTTCCCATTTTTGAGCAAACAAAATATCACGAGCTTCAAATAAGAGAAATCAAACTTTGGAATTAGAGCTGGAAAGTTGTATTGTGCATGCTCTCCTTGAGTAATGACAGTTTATTTCTCCCTCTTTATTTTCCCTTGATAAAAAACAAAACACAATGTAACAAAACTCCAATGGAAACTTGCATCATTCAGGTAACGTGTATTGCCTTTCAAAAATTATACATTGAGATGTATGTATATTGAGATAACAGAAAATATCATATCATCAAATCAGATACAGGAATCTCAGATCTTACCCAATATCAAACTTTAATATTACTTTCAAAGTAGAAGTAGTTGTGAAGCGCAGATGAAACGGCAAGTCTAGAGCTACAGATATTTTTTCCTATTTTCCTTCCAGCCTCATTAGGAAACAATGATGTCCAGCTGTATATGATATATGAGTTTCCTAAGTGCTAGATGTTATTATTGTTTACATAAAAGCCATTTTCATCAAGAAAAAAGCTTATTTTACATACCAAAGCTTTCATGACATGTTACAGGAAGCTATATTCCCTTGTCTCCAAAATCTATGGATTACAAGTTTGTCATAAGAACTTCTAGTCAAATAATCTACATTCTATTAGTAAATAGTATATTTATTAAATCTCTTTTACTAGCGTAACTTTCAGGGGATTTGATCGGAATGGATTATAGGTCTCTGGATAACTCTTCTGGAGACACTTTCTAAGCTCTGTCAGTGTCTCTTTGACACATATGTCTTGGTTGTGTTTTTAATGTGTCTTAAAATTTCCTCAAAATTTTATTCAAAAAAAGATACTTCACACCTCAATAACCATCTGGACTTGAAACATAAAATGGGGTTCAGGAGTTATTGCTATAATATTTTTATTAATAACTGTGTTCCTTCTAAGGCCTTTTAATTGTGTATTTCTAGCTCAATTTTTTTTATTCATAGGCATTTGAATATTTGTAAGATTATAATAGGGCATGCGGTATTTTAAAAGCCAAATGTCTTTTTCTAGCCAGTAACTCTTCATAAGTATTACATTAATTAGAGGCTTTAAATAAGCTTCCAGAAATATTCACTCATTCTATGGTTCATGCTGTACATAAGTCTGAATTACATTTAATTTTGACAATAAAATTATAATCTTTTGGTTATAACACACACGTAGCAGAAAGTAAAGCAATGTTTTACATGCCATACATCAATTAAAATTACAGTACCATTCTTCAATTCTTTGCAGCAGAAGTAAACTTTGATCATGTACCGCATATTGCCAGTGACAGATCCTTTGACCACATGATACTGACCAGCAAGTTTAGGTTGTACTGGTTTGTGAATGTAAGCATATTTCAGGTATCTTCTACAGGATTCCACAGATACTGATTTCCAGGTGTCATGTTGGTCACTATTCATCCACTCCTATCACAACAACTCGATGATGTTTTTTTCCTCTATCCACTGCCAGCCAGTTGCTACAAAAAGTGAAATTCCATTTTTAATTATGTTAATCAGCTAATTCTATATTAAATATAAAGACTACATTTTTCAGAGATGTTCTGCCCTGAGACTTACTGTAGTATTTCCATTAATCATCATCAGCTTCTGTACCTCTAGCAATCCTACCTTTTAAATATATTTGTTACATACTATTTAGAATACCAATAGTTCTTTGTGTGTGATGGTTTAAGAATGCTGTTGCCATTGCCAGTGGTATAATGTTCAATTACGATAATTATCCAATTAATCTATTAAGTTATAGCCTATAAATCATGAACTTAATGGTAGCTGTAGTTGTATATTGGTCAGTTGAGACAATGGCGTGTCATGGTGAAAGGGTGCCATTTTTTATCCGAATTATCCAGATGGAATTTTTAGTTGTACCGATCTGGAATAATCTGAGATTTTGCACTATTTGCAACAAACACTTATGCCTGCCAAAATTTCATGGATCCTGGTAGAAGATATAAGATTCCTTGGTCAGAGACAGAAGGAAATATTTTTACTCCCAGTGAGAGCAAAAACCTGAGTATCAGGGGTTGTACAGAATGATGGAAGGAGATCCAGCAGACACATGCCGATGCAGAGGGGAGTTTTTATATAAAATGAATTATGATTTTAGGCAATCTGAATATTTTGTGTGTAAACATTTCTGCTCTTTATTCCAAAGGGATAGATGATCTCTTATCTTCCAAGCTGTAAGCAAATGTTTTATTTGTTCCTGAAAGAGATACTATCTTCCTAGGCAGTTCCCTACATCCCTACACGAACATTCCTAAAAAGATTTCCCAGAACAAAATGCAGCTGGTTCCTTACTTGCAAAGCAGCAGACACAAGAGAGGCCCACTGAAAATTTTCTCCCCAAAATATTCACTTTTTCTTTCTACACTGTCTTTACTTCTGGAGAATTTTTTGAGTATGCCACTTTATTGTCCATTCTAATTTTTGTGACAGAGATGGAACCAAATACATTTAGTTTGTTCAATACAGCATTTAAAGTCCAATTGCATGACTTCCATTGTAGGGATTACTTCCTATAAAATACACACTATAGATATAGTAATCCCTAAAGAAACCCCACCAATTAACCAAGAATGGCCCTTAGAGAGATCTTTACAGTGATCTTAGGACTACAGGAGCAAAAGATGATGTTTCCTGAAATAATTCAATTTCTTATGATCATTCCCAAATTATAGTTCACAATGTTTTAGGAAAGGAAACACTTTAATTTCTGCCTTCCACATAGAAGTACAATTCTATGATCATGCATTGTGTTTCTGAAAAGAAAGTGTAATTTAAGATTATGGAAGGCTTTCAGGTGGAACCTGTATAAGTTGAGGACTCAGTGTGAAATTTTTTCCAACTTAGCCTCTCAGCCAGCCAATCAGTGACTCTTAATTCAGGCATTCCTATTAGTTAAATGGGCAGGATTTTGTTTCTACTGACAAAGAAACATAAGGTTCAGACCATGTAGTAAGGGTGGCAGGAAGGTTTCTGGTTGCCCTATATTTGGCCCCAATGACAGTACAGTAACCTACCTGTGTATGTGGCAGTTCCTTTTGCCAGCTATTTCTCTTAGAGGTTTTTGAATACACCACTGCTACTTTCCAAGTAAACTTCTTTGGGTTTCCCTCTCCTGAATAGTACCTCTCTAACATTGCACAGAACATGATCAGTATTTCTACTCTTAAAAATTTCTGATGACATTGCCTCATTGATGAGAGTATTTTTGGCCATGCCTAGTAACAACCTATCAATGATCTTTCAAATGGACCATAACTAGCTATATGAAATATCTTCCAGCATAAAAGTATCAGATTAGCATAGTAGTCAGAAGTCAGCTAAAAAAAGAGTTACTGAGAATAAAAACATTTGCTACAAACATTTCTTTAATTAGAGTTAAGAATTTTAACTCTGGAATTGTGTATTTTTCAATGTTTACTATTGTGGTTGCCTTGAACAATTCCAGTTTCCTAATAGGTTGGCCAATTGGAACTGAGGTACGAACAGACAGCTCCTTAAAATGGATGGGGCATTACACACTGCTTATACATAGTATTCATTGAAATTATAAAATCAGACAAAGGCAATGGATCTACAAATTAGTATCTACAGTCACTATTTCTATTTTTTATTATACTTTAAGTTTTAGGGTACATGTGCACAACGTGCAGCTTAGTTACCCCAAACACCGCATGTTCTCACTCATAGGTGGGAATTGAACAATGAGAACACATGGACACAGGAAGGTGGGAACATCACACTATTTCTATTTGAAAATACCCAACCTTGACCCTATTTACTTCTACATCTGCATAAATCTCCAGTATCAAGTTCAGAACATCTTTACTGCCCATAGCTAGACCTTACTATATATTGAGCAACAATATCTAGCACACCTAAATAGGTGAGCATTAATACTTGCCCCAAGTTTTTAAAAGTAATTTGACCTAAATACTTGCATCTGCCTGAGATCTCCCATTAGAAGATGGAAGAGCAGATTTTTGACCTCTCAGTTGAACTATTTCAGATTCTAAGGTTCTAACTTGGTGGATAAGTTCTGTCTCTGTTCTAGTATTTCTGCTCTAAATCATGATGTGCTTATTTGTATTTTAATTTCTCAAGGTTAGAATACATTGAAAAAAATGTGTTTTTTTGTTGTTTTTAAATATGGAGGTAGTATCCAAATGGCTTCCCTATCCCATAAATTTTGATAATGGGCTTTTAACTCTATAGTAGAAAATCATGACAGTTACTAAGCTATTGGGTCAGTTACTGCCCTCAATTTTTTTTTATTTTTATTCAAAATGGAAAAGGTTCAGGACTATCACCACCAAATGGGAAGTGCTTTCATGCATAAATAAAGAATTGTGCAGCAAAATTTATTCTTGTCTACAAAAACAATGGGTTGGATTGGAGTGAAGATGTTCCTAAAACATTTAATAGATAACCAAAAAAGATAATTATTTATTAATAGAAGTATTGTTGTTTCAAGATCTCTCCTAAGTACCATCTTTAAATTATTTCTTTTTAAAATTGGTGTTTCCTTTAGTAAGATTAAAAAAATACGTATGTAGAATTCCTGCATTGTTATTGATGGTATCATAGTTCGAGTAGTGATAAGAGAATGTCACAGGCCAGGTGGTATGTAAAGAACAAAAATTTATTCTCACAGTTGTGGAGGCTGGGAAGTCCAGCATCAAGGCTTTTGCAAATTTCATATCTGGTGAGGGTCTGCTTCCCGGTTCATAGAATCTTTTCTCAATATGTTCCTCATATGGAAGAAGGGACAAGGGAGCTCTCTGGAGTCTTCTTTCATAGATAATTTATCCCACTTATGAGAGTTCTATCCTCATGATATAATCACCTTCCAAAGACCTCACATGTGAATACCTTCACATTAGGAGTTAGATTCCAACATATGAATTTTGTGAGGACACAAAAATTCAGTCTTACGCATATTCAGTATTTTAGATTGGAGTAAAGGGAAATTGATTTTACACCTCAGTATGACATATGATCTGATTATGGAAAATATCTTAATATATTATCACTAATTGTGCCAATATTAACTAAAGAGAGTAGGGGACCTGCTGTTTTATTATCAACAGGGTAAACATATATGGATATGTTTCCTTCTTTACCATTTACTTGAAATCTAAGAGCTCTTGTCATTACTTTTGAAATTCAGATGAAGAAATTGATTCTTGAGTTGTAAATTACTAATCTAAGCACAAATTTCATAAGTGGAAGGCTATAAGGCTAATTAAATTTTTCTGGCCTATGATCCTTTATACTATATGATGCTAGGAAAATAAAGTAAAAAACATTTCAAGAAGGTAAGAAGAATCAATATCTCAAAACTGTTTAAAATGTACATTTTAGTATTAGAATCCAGGCATCCTTTAAATTTCTAGCTGACTGTAAACTGAAAGTGTTGAAACAGTATCATGTATAGAATAAATGATCCATATATTTTTCTTAATTATACACAAAACAAAATTTCACAGTATATGTGACTGAAAGCTTGTAAGTGGTAAATATTGCAGTTAACATAACTCTTCTCTCTGAAATTGAAATACACTGCAAGCATTACGCTAACAAGTAGTTCTGTACAATCAGTGAGGTATGTTTTTGTGTTTTACATAGTTGCAGACCTCTGAAATGTTTATTTATTTTGAAGTCTTCCACTTAAATTCATATGGATCTGCATAATTTTCAATCTAATTTTATTTCCTCTGGTACTGTAAAATATTTTCAATTAAGTAGTAGTATTCATCCTAATGTCATGCTGTGCTCAGAAATCACACATTTTCTAAAGAAGATACCAAAGTAATCTGTAGGATCCATTTTCAGTTTTTTCATGATTACAGGAACTCCTTCCGTTTTGAAAATTCTCAGACCTAGCATAGCATAAGCATTAGTGGAAAAGGAATAGATATCCCTTATGCAAAGAATCATTTATGGATCTTTTGTAGGTATACAGATCCAATATCCTCTAGGGCGAGACACAAATCCCCATAATATCCCCATGTGTACAATTTTGCATTTGATGCTTGGATTTAGCTGACAGATGGCTAAAATCACAAATAACTGAATGACTCCCTACTGACTTCACAGCTGCACTGTAGAAGCTGAAACTTGTGAATTATCGCAGGGACGGTCAGCAAGAAGCTACACCATATTGCCCATATCCATGAGTAAGGATGTTGTTTGAAATATGAGCTTGGAATTATGCATAAAAAACACATTTTTTATGAAACAGTCTTTTTAAGGTATAATATTTAGTTTAGAAAATGGTCATAATTTTTAGCGGTTCTTGCTGTGACTATTATGGAATCTAACAGCATCAAATTAGCATAAATGTTTTCTCATTTCTTTCTGAATTTTTTTCTTAATGGCTTTTGTGTATTTTTAATATAATACTCCACATATTTAATTTGAAATTAAATGGTGTATGAATTTTGTTTGAATTATACTAAGAAATTGTATATGTGTGTGTTTTTAAATTCCTGTTTATCCAGAACTTCATATAAGCAATAACTGAAATTAATTCAAAATTACGTTGATGGAAATGGTCTGAATTTTGCTTTATGATTTAAGTTAGCTTTGGAAGTTTTGCATACCCACTTTCTCTTCCTGTCTTTTGGGTTGTATCTGACTTTTGCACATGAGGAAGTAGGAGATTTTTCCTCATGTGCTTCTCATTTGGGAAGAAAAAGTATAGAAAATGACACTCTTCCTCTCACTACTTCATGAGGAATGAGGAGCAGAGTCTGTTTCTTGCTTTAATAATGGCATTCTATACACATTAATAAAAATGATTCCAAATATATCACATTTGTCAATTGGATTAGATAATTCCATAAAAATAAATGAATAGGAACTAAAGCAAAATTATGACAGAAGCATATTTTTTTTGTCCGTTAGAAATTCCTCGAGAAGGTAGAATGTTTTACGCTTATAGCTCAGGGAAAGAATGTTCACATGGCAAAAGTGGTTTGTGCCAATCTCCCTCAATCTGTTGTTTTGAGAAACCATGTGGTTGGTAAACTGTAGCAGAGACTGCACATCATTTTCTGTTATAAAGACAAGATTTCCAGGACTCCCTTTCTGTGGAGATATTTCCATGTGGCCACATTTTAGTCAATGAGATGTAGGAAAGTGCTCATTAAAAACATTTAGTCATTAGGCAGGTCCCATGGCTCATTTTCTTTTTTCTACTTTATTTTCTGGTATGCAGATTAAATATTACAGTCACCAGTAGCCATCCAATAGATTATAATAATGAATCCCACACATGGGGATGTCAGGATGATGAACTGGAAAGAACCTGTGTTCTTGAGCATTGGGGAGCTACAATCCTAGTCTTGTTCTTCCACCTTCCCTCATTTACATGAACAAGAAATACACTACTGTTATGTGAAAACTTATGTTGAACTTCACTGTTTCTTGCACTAAGTTTAACCCTAAGTCAATATCTAAGCCTGCAGTAAACACTTGAGAAAGCAACATATTTTTTCCCTTCCATCTAATTGAAATTCTGTATCCTTTGACCAACATTTCCTCAATTCCTTTGCCACTCCGTGCTCCCACCAACAGCCCCTGGTACCGATCATTCTTCTTCTAAATTTAACTTAAAATTTCTCATATACTTGAGCATTTGTATTTATCATCCTGTGCCTGGTTTATTTCACTTAATATAATGTCCTCCAGGTTTATCCATGTTGTCACAAATAACAGGATTTAATTTATTTTTGTAAGTGATCAGTATTCCATTATGTGTATACCATGTTTTCTTTATTCATCCATTGATAGACACATTGGTTCTATATCTTTGTTATTAAAAATAATGCTGTAGTGAACATGGGTGTAATGATATCTTCGATATACTAATTTCATTTCCTTTAGATATATAGTTAGTAGTGGGACTGCTGGATCATATGGTAGTGATATTTTTAGTTTTATAGTAACCTCCATACTATTTTCCAAATGGATGTACTAATTTACAGTCCCACCAACATTGTTCAAGGGTTTACTTTTCTCCACATCCTCACTAACACTTGTTATCTTTTTTTATATAATTTCCATTTTAACAGTTCTGAGATGATGTCCCACTGGGGATTTAATTTACATTTACCTGATGACTAAAGATGTTGAGACTTTCTTAATATATCTGTGGGTGATTAATATGTCTTCCTTTGAGAAATGTCTAGTCACACCTTTTGCCCATTTTAAAAATCAGGTTATTTGTTTTCTTACTATTGAGTTGAGTTTCTTATATATTTTAAATATTAACCCCTTATCAAATGTATGGTTTGCAAATATTTTCTCTCATTCTGTGCATTGTCTCTTCACTCTTTTGACTGTTATGTTGGTTGTGCAGAAGCTTTTTAGTTTGATGTAATATCATTTGTCTATCTTTGCTTTTGTTGTTTGTGATTTTGGTTTCCTATTCAAAGATATCATTGCTAAGATCAATTGCATGGAGTTTTACCTTTTTGTTTTCTTCTAGTAATTTTACAGTTTTAGGTCTTATGTTTAAGTCTTTAAGACATTTTGAGTAGATTTTTGTATATGATGTGAAAAGAATGTCTAATTGTATTCTTCACATGTGAATATCCAGTTGTAGAAACAACATTTATTGAAGATACTGTTATTTCTCCATTGTGTGTTCTCATCAATGTATTGTAAATCAATTGATTATAAATTTATGAATTGAAGTTTCTATTCAGTTCCATTGATTTATGCGTCTATTTTTATACCACTACCATGGCTCTTTTGGTTTCTATAGCTTTGTAGTATATTTTGAAGTCAGGTAGTGTGGTGTTCCTGCTTTGCTTATTTCACCGACAATTGCTACTGAGAATCTTTCATGGTTCCATATGAATTTGGGGATATTTATTCAATTTCTGTGAAAAATGACATTGGAATATTGATAGGGTTTGCATTGAATTTTTAGATCCTTTTGGGCAGTTTGGAAACTTCAAAAATATTAATCTTTGAATCCATGAATGTGAGATAACTTCCCATTTATCTGAGTTTTCTTCAGTTTTGTTCACCAGTGTTTTATAGTTTTCAGTATATACCTCTTTAACATTTTTGGTTGTTTTTTCCTAAGTACGTTATTTATTTTTTCATAGCTATTTTAAATCGTATTGTTCACTTGATTTTTATGGGGGGGCTGATAGTTTATTGTTAGTTTATAGAAACACAACTGCTTTGGGGATGTTAATTTTTATCCTGCAACTTTACTGAATTCGTGTATTAGTTCTAATAATTTTTGGTGGAATATTTAATGTTTTTAATATGTAATTATGTCACCTGCAAACAAGGACTATTTAACTTTTTCCTTTCCAATTTAAATGCCTTTTATTTCTTTTTCTTTCCTGATTTTTTTTTTTAACTAGGTCTTCCATTGCTATCTTAAATAAAAGTGGCAGAGTAGGCATCTTTGTCTTGTTCCTGGTCTTAGAGGAAAAACTTTCAACTTTTCACTGGAGTTTCATGTTACCGGTGGATTTCTTGAAGATGACCTTTGTTATGTTGAAGTTTGTTTCTTCTATCTAAAAGGGAATGATCCTTTTAATGTGCTGTTAAATTTGGTTTGCTAGCGTTTTGTTGAGGAATTTTTCATCTATTTTCATTAGGGATGTTGGCCTGTACTTTTATTTCTTGTAATGTCCGTGTCTGGCTTTGGTATCAGGATAATTCTGACCTTGTAAAAAAGTTTGGAATTATTCCCTTTTCAGTTTTTTCAAAAAGATTGATAATTATTGGTATTAGCTATTCTTTAGCATTTGGTAAAATTCAGCAGTGATGTAATTGGGTCCTGGGCTATTACTGATTAAATCTTTTCTTGATATTTTCTATTCAGATTTTCTATTTCTTTGTGATTCAGTCCTGGTAGGTTGTATGTATGAAGAAATGTATTGATTTTCTCTAGATTATCCAATTTGTTGGCATTTAGTTATACATATTAGTCTCATAATCTTTTGTATTTCTATGGTATCTAATATAATGTCACCTCTTTCATTCCTGATTTTGAGTCTTCTCTCTTTTATTCTTAGTTTAGCTAAAGTATTGTTGATTATCTTTAAAAAAAACATTTCTTAGTTTCATTGATCTTTTCCATTGTTTTTTCTAGTATCTGTTTTAATTATTTCTACTTTGATATTTATGATTTTTTCATTCTGGCAATTTTGCACTTTGTTTTTATTTTTTTAGCTCATTAAAAAAGTTGTTTATTTAAGATCTTTTACCTCTGTTGAGGTAGGTAGGTGTTTATTGCAGTAAACGTCCCTCTTTGAACCGCTTTTTCTGCATCCCATAAGTTTTGGTATGTTGTATTTCCATTTTCATTACTTTTAAGGTATTATAAATTTCTCTTTTAATTTATTCATTGATACATTGGTTGTTCAGGAGCATGTTAATTTTTATGAATATATGAATTTGCCAAAATACCTCTTGTTATTGATTTCTAGTTATATAACACTGTGGTTTAAAAACATACTTGATATGATTTCAATCTTCTTGAATTTGTTAAGACTTATTTTCTTACCTGTGATCTCTCCTGGAAATATTTTGTGTGTGCTTGAGAAGAATTTGTATTCTGCTGCTCTTGGTCGAATGTTCCATATTTGTGTATCATGTTCATTTGCTCTAAAGTGTAATTTAAATATGACATTTCCTCAATATCTTTTCTCTGAAAATCTGTCTCTGGGTATTGACGTCCCATACTGTTATTGAATTGTACCCTGTCTCTCCTTTCTATTAATATTTGGTTTATATTTTGAGGTGTTCTGATGTTAGGTGCATATATATATATATATATATATATATATTTACAGTTAGATAACTTCTTAAAGAATTGACCTCTTTATCACTATATAATTAACTATTTGGGGTTGGAAGCTCTTAGTAAAATCCTTCTTAGAGTTAGAAGAGACTTGACTTGTTACCACCTATGTCTCAACAGGGAAATCTTGTTGTCTATATGCCATTTTCATTATTGAGATGTTAAAGGGGGGCAAACATTTACCATTAACTTGGCCTGGTTGAATTCTGTACCAGTTTGGATTCCAGAAAACAGAGTCAACTGATATATAACAAGCATATGTGCTGTATAAATGGGGGATGATTATATACTAAATTTAACTTAGTGTAAGAATTAAATTAGAATTTCTATCTTTCTAACCAATTCACCAATATAGGACATTGAATAACCAACTTAAGGAAAATTTGAATTTGAATGGAGGATAAACCTTTGCTAAATTATTTCCTTAGGGTAAAGGAAAAAAAAGAGTAACGAATAGAAAGTATGAAAATGTATCATTTAAAATAAAAAAGGACATGTATTTTATACATAGGAATGAATAAATCGTGTAGATACAAACACACAAAGATCTAAATGAACTAAGCTACATACCACATGTATATGTAGTAGTAGGAAGACTTAGTATCATAAGTCATAAGTTTCATACATATATGTATTGCAACAAAATGTAAAACAAAAAGACTTTTAAGAAGAGCAAGGTGGCATGATATGTACTATTGAATATTAACATACATTATCATTACAAATTACAAAATGTTTAAGACAGTGTGGAATAGTTCCAGGGATATAAATTAATGAAAAGTAATAGAGAAAGACATATGCATATTATCATTTGATGACCTATTTAATTGTGATGGGTCAATTGTTTTCCTATAGAACTTAAAAGAAAACCAAATCAGTGCCTTATCTCATGCAAAAATATAAATTCTACATTGATTAATAATCTGTGTATTCAAAATTTACGTGTGTAAAGCCACATTACTTGAAAAGTTAAACTTAGTGTTTTGAGTTGGCTAGGGAACAAGAATCAATGCGAATGATATGGGTAAGAAGAGTTTATTTTAAAGATTAGATCTTTCACGTTTTTTGAAAAGCTAAGATGCTAAAGAGCTAAAAAGGATCGATTAGAATATAAGAGACACCATTAACCAAGAACAACACGTGGTGCTAGTGAAGAAGTCCATGGAAGGTGGTTGTCTTCATATCTGGTAGTGGACTTGGAGTCACTGTATGGTGGCTGATAGTCAAGAAGAGAAGATGTATGCAAAGTGAAGAGAGTAAGATCAGAAATCATAAAGACAAATTAAAATCTTGTTCTCACTGCCTCTACCCTTGACATGGCAGCTGATCAGGAGGAGAAGTTCATACTCCTTGAGCTGGATCTATCTGCACATGCACCTGGCCCAGGAAGCTGAAGTGGGAGATCTGATGAGCAGTGGAGGACTGAACCAAAGCCCTTGGCTTTTGCTCCACACCAATCAGGTGAGCCTGCAGATAAACCACAAGATGTGCAAGTGTTTGCTTACTTGCAATAATACTCACAGCTTAACAGCTTTACTTCTGCCTTACAAACCTAACTGAAAACAAAATAAGAAAAGTCTTATTGCCAACCTAAACACAGAAAGGAGTAAGGAAAGGGTTACTACAAGAAGAAAAAAGAAATACAAACTATAAAGTTAAAGTAATGAAGTTAACTAAACAAAATTAAAATCTTCTGTTTCTCAATAGACAACACAAAAATTAAAAATACATGCCGCAGCCGGAACAATATATTCGCAGTGCACACACTCATGTAGATTAACAGTTACAATATAAATGTTCATATAAAGGTATGTGCCAAAAGAAAAAAATAAGAGATATGATGAAATAATTGATAGATCAGAAGTTGAAAAGTCAGCAAATGTTTGAAAATATACTCAACCTCATAATATCCAGTTAATATGCTTTGGAAATGTATGTGGTGACCTCAATTCCATGTGATTGGTGGAAATTAAATAGTTCGATGAAACCAAATGTTGTGAATATGTGGAACAATAGGATACCTCAAAAACTGGTAAGTGGGAAATCCATTAAAATATGCACTAAGAGAAAATTGGGGCAATACCTAGGAAAGTAAAATATTGTCATAACTTTGGGTCCAGCATTTCTACTCATGGTTGTGTGTTCTATAGACATCATCACCCTTGTGCAAAAGTAGATTTGTACAATGTTTTTATTTTATCATCATTTGTAATTACAAATATCAGAAAGGAACAATCCTCTGAAAACAGGAAAGTTTTGCCTTCTTTGCCAAAGAAACTTTTATGAAATTCCAATACATTTGTGGACATATCAACATGAATAAATTATCAAACATAATATTAAGCCAAAATACATAAGTATATAGAGAATAGGTTACACAAGAAAAACAAAAATGAAATTAAAAGCTATTATACCATATATTTTAAAAAAATTACATCCTTTATATGTGTATCTAGTAACTAAACAAAAAATTCAATAAAAAGATACATTTAAACCTCTAGATGAGTGAGCTAGAATCAGGAATCCAATTCCTGAGCTGATCGGGAATCCAATAGTAATTTATTTTTAATTTGTAAAATATAATTTGTAGTTCTTTCAGGAGATACAAATGATTGATAAATTATTATTTATGCTCTTTTTATGTGGTGATATAAATCAGCCAACCTTCTGTCAATGAACAGCCGTGGAAAGCTTGCATAAGCAATGACTAGACATTCATGGACAAATTGCATAAATCCATTTCTTTAGCATGAAATTCTGTCTCAAGATGTAAATTTTTTATAACTATTTATTCAGTGAATTAACTTTTCAAATATACACCCTTACCTCCAACTTATCTTCCACTCCCACTCCAACAAAAAAGGGGGAGAGAATAACATGCTAGTGGTGGATTTTAGATCAATTTTCCTTATGTATTCGCATCAGCACCTCTGGAGGGGTTGCTATAAAACATACTGCTGGGCCCCAACCCTAGACTTTCTAATTCGATAGATCTGACATGAAATGACTTGTATGTCTAACAAGTTCCACATGATGCCCATTCTCCTAACCTGGAGGCCACTCTATGCCTGCCACTCCATGAGACCCAGGCAAGCAGCACCAGCAACAGAAAGAGCACCGTAGGCTTATTACAAATGCAGAATTTCTGGCTCCAACCCACATCTGCTGCACATGTTTTGTGTCATTTTTAATATAACAATGCTTTTTTAAAATACAGTTTTCTTTTATAATAGTTTTCTAATTACAGAAAAATTGTGAAGACAGTACAAAGAGTTCCTATATATTTGACAGTTTCCCTATGTAGTATCTTATGTTACTATAGTATACTTGTCACAATTATTGAACCCATACAATATGTTATTAAAGTTCACAACTTATTCAAATTTCCTTATATTGTATTTAATATTCTTTTTGTCTTCCAGAGTCTCATCAGGATATCATGTTGCATTGAGTAGTCATGTCTCCACAGGCTTTTCTTGGCTGCGACTCTTACGTTTTCCTTGGTTTTGCCCACCTTACAGTTTACAGTAGTGGTCAGGTATTTTGTAGCATGTCCCTCACTTGGGCTTTGCTTGATGCTTATCTCCTGAGAAAACTAGGGATATGTATTTTGGGGAGGAAGGCCACAGAGATGAAGTGACAGTCTTTTCACATCATATCAATGCTACATACTATCAAAAGGGCTTATCACTGTTGATGTTAATTTTAATCACCTGGCTAAGATACTCTTTTTCAGGATTTTGACTTTAAAGTTACCCTTTATGCTTTTCCTTCTCATAAAGTGCTCTTTGAAATGAAGTCACTCTGTGAAGCAGACATTTAAAAAGCAGGAAATTATGGTGACAGAGTATCTGTATAAATTATTTGCAGTTCTTTTATTTTCAGAGTTTGGAATTATAGCATTCCTATAAATCTTATTACTAATGATGCCACGAATTGTGTACTACTGATATGTATTAGTGCACAACTTAAAGCATGTGGACATGAGCTGTATTTGAAAAGACATTCAGATGGAAGAGCTACCTGATTTGAAGTGAATCTTAATTGGAACTTAATGATGCCTCCTAGTAATTTACTATTTTAGCTGAACCTACAATATCAGCTGTAGCCCAGAAAATATAAGAGCTACAATTCAACATCAGCTGCCAAGGCCCACCTGGACTGCACCTGCAAAACCAGCTGTGGTTTCTTTGCTCTCACAATTCATGTCAGCGTTTTTCAGCCAATGCATCACTGGTTTCGAATTTTATACTGTTCCTCTCTCAATCCTCCACCCCTCTAGTTTCTAAATGATAGAGAATAATTAGGTGAGGTTTAAACTCTCAGGATTATTCAGGGTTTGTGGAGAGTAGGAAGGTTTCTTCCAGGTTACAGCACAATTTAAAGAGCCTGGCAAGAAGTATCCAATATTAGCAAGTAGAAAAGCAGCATGAGTATGAGGATGGAACTTCCCACGATACTTAGTACATGGAAAAAAATATAGAACATACCAAAAAAAAGCAAATTGTAAAAAAATTTCACAAATAAAAATACTGTTATGAAAATTAAATTATAATTCACATTTTTAATATTTTTATTGTAAAATGTATAAAATTTGCCATTTAACCTCTTAAGTGTACAATTCAGTGGCATTAATTGTATTTACAGTTTTGTGCAACAATCACCACTATTTTCAAACATTTTCATCAATCCAAACAGAAACTCTGGCAATTAGTAACAACTCCCCATTTTTTATTCCTAATCCATCCCCTAGTAAACTCTAAATCTTGTCTCTGTGAATCTCCCTGTTCTAAATATTTGTATAAGAGGAATCATACAACATTGACCCTTTTGTGTCTGGCTAATTTCACTTTGCATAATGTTTAAAAGCTTTATCCATATAGTGACATGTATCAGAACTTCATTTCTTTTTTATGGCTCAATTATATTCCACAGTATGCACACACACCCCATTTTGTTTATCCATTCATCTGTTGATAGACACACGTGGGTTATTTCCTCCTTTTGGCTGTTATGAATAATGCTGCTGTAAACACTAGTGTGCATTTATCTGAATTCATGTCTTACATTCATTTGGATACCAAATTAAAATGCTGGGTCATATGGTAATTCTGTTTAACATTTTAAGGTATCACCAAACTGTCTTTCACAGCGGCTGCATCATTTTACATGCGAACCAACAAAGTATGATTCTCCAAATTTCCCAGTTACTCGTCAACTCTTGTTCTACATTTTCTAACTATAGTGATACTAGTAGGTATAACATTATGTCATTGTGATTTTGATTTGCAATGGCCTAATAACTAATGGTTTTTTAATAACTTTCATGTTGTACTCATTGGCCATTTGCATATCTTTAGCAAAATGTCTATTCAAATCCTTTGCCTGTTTTTAATTGGGTTGTTTTGTCTTTTTGTTGTAGAGTTGTAGTTTTTTAATGTCTTGATATAAATCTCTTACAAGATACATACTTCACAGTACATTATCTCATTTTGTAAATAAGTTATTTCACTCTCTTAGTGATGTTTTTATTATCTAAAGGTTTTAATACTTTTTAAAACTTGTACTGTGAATATGATATGCCCTGTGATTAACAAATTTATTTATTACTTAAACAACTTAATTTTTAAAAATAATTGCATGAATATTTTTGTCCTATTTGTTCCATTCCTACTTCATGAACACCAATTATCTGTTTGACAGATTGTCATTTTCGATGCTTCATACGAATTCTTTTTTCTTCTGCATTTTTTTCTTTCCAATCTTTGTGAATATATTTAATTTTCTTGCCTTGATATTCTGACTAGAACCTCCAGTATAATTTATTTATTTATTTATTTATTTATTTTTTGAGATGGAGTTTTGTTCTCGTACCTCAGGTTGGAGTGCAATGGCAGGATCTCAGCTCACTGCAACCTCTGCCTCCTGGGTTCAAGAGATTCTCCTGCCTCAGCCTCCTGAGTAGCTGGGATTACAGGCACCCGCCAGCACACCCAGCTAATTTGTGTATTTTTAGTAGAGACAGGGTTTTACCATGTTGGCCAGGCTGGTCTCGAACTCCTGACCTCAAGTGAACCACCCACCTCAGCATCCCAAAAATGCTGGGATTACAGGCTTGAACCACCGCACCCAGCCTCTCGTATAATATTAAATAATGGATGTGTTCCCAATCTTAGGGACAAGCAGCCTTTCACTATTGCGTACAATTTTACTTATACATTTTTATTTCTATATTTTTAGCTTTATTGAGATAAAAATATTAAAAATTCAAGGAGCACATGTAGATTGCATATACATAGCAGAATTATTACCACAATAAAATTAATTAAAATATCAATCCACTGAATTTATTTACTATTCACTTGTGTGCACTGGAGAGGACACTTAAGATCTACTCCCTTAGCAAATGTCAAGTAAGTATTACACAATTTTTTATTATAGTCACCATGCTATAATTTAGATTCTAGAACTTACACATCTTATAAGTTTGTACCTTTGACCAAAATCTCTTTATTTCCCCCATTTCCCACCCTTGGCAACCACCAACCACCATTCTACTCTCCGCTGTTGTGAGTTAGATTTTTTTTTAGATTCCATGTATAAGTGAGATCATACAGTATTTGTATTTTTGTGTTTGGCTTATTTCATTTAGCATAATGCCCTCATTTTATAGCTGAATAATATGTCACTGTAATAAATACATGCACACACACAACCATATGAAGATTTTGGTTTGACTTGCTTTTTTTCTTTAAGATGTAAAGTTAGGTTGTAAATTTAAGATTTTTCTGCTTTTTAAAATTTGTTATTTATAGTTAAAATATATCTCTAAGTACTGCATTTTCTATGACCCATGTGACTTCATATGTGTTGTTTTTCATTTCTCTCAAGACATTTTCTAATATTTTCTAATTTCCCTTGTGTTTTATTCTTCGATCAATTTGTTTAAAAGTCTGTCGTTTAATCTTCATATATTTGTGAGTTTTCCAGTTTCTGTTACTAATTTCTGGTTACAATTTTTGTGTTCAGAAGGAAAACACATTGTAATATTTAAGTCTCCTTAAATTTGTTAAGGCTTGTGTTTTGGTGTAAGCTATGGTATATGCTGGAAAATGTTCTATGTAACTCTTGCCCTATCTAGAACTTCCAGTTATATGTTGAATACAAAAATGGGTCTTCTGTATTGGGCGGAATAGTTTGTGTATATATCTGTTAGGTTTAATTGGTTTATTATATTGTTCATGTCCACTATTTTCTTACTGGTTTTCTGTCTGTTTGTTCATCTCATTATTAGGAGACATGCAAGTGCTCTTTTGGTGACTGTTTTCATGAGCTATCTATTTTTATTATTTTACTTTTAGCCTCTTCGTGTCTTTGGATCTAAAGTAAGTTTCTTGCAGGTGGCACATACAGATAGATCATTTCTTTACATTGTTCTACTAAACTTTGCCTTTTAATTGAAGATTTGATGCATTTTATTACTTATAAGAAAGCAATTACTTAACATTTATCCATTTGTTTTATGTTTGATGCATATGTTTTTTGTTTCTCAATTTTTCAATTATTTCATTTTTGTAATTAGTTGATATTTTTGTAGTGTACCACTTGGATTACCTCCTTTGTCTTATGTGTATTTTAATTTTGTAGTGGTTACCTTGGGGATTACAATTAAGATCTTACATTTATAACAACCTAGTTTTAATAACATCAACTATTTCAGCAGTATACAAATACTCTGCTTCTACACATCTTCATCTACGTCTCTATATTGTTGTCACTGACTACATCTTTATACATTACATACCCATTGACAGAAGTTTATAATTATTGTTTTGTGTTTTTTTTATTGTACTCTAAGTTTTTGGGTACATGTGCACAACATGCAGGTTTGTTACATATGTATACATGTGCCATGTTGGTGTGCTGCACCCATTAACTCGTCATTTAACATTAGGTATATCTCCTAATGCTATCCCTCCCCCCTCCCCCCATCCCATAACAGGCCCCGGTGTGTGATGTTCCCCTTCATGTGTCCATGTGTTCCCATTGTTCAATTCCCACCTATGAGTGAGAACATGCGGTGTTTGGTTTTTTGTCCTTGTGATAGTTTGCTGAGAATGATGATTTCCAGCTTCATCCATGTCCCTACAAAGGACATGAACTCATCCTTTTTATGGCTGCATAGTATTCCATGGTGTATATGTGCCACATTTTCTTAATCCAGTCTATCTTTGTTGGACGTTTGGGGAGGTTCCAAGTCTTTGCTATTGTGAATAGTGCCACAATAAACATACGTGTGCATGTGTCTTTATAGCAGCATGTTTTATAATCCTTTGGGTATATACCCAGTAATGGGATGGCTGGGTCAAATGGTATTTCTAGTTCTAGATCCCTGAGGAATCGCCACACTGACTTCCACAATGGTTGAACTAGTTTACAGTCCCACCAACAGTGTAAAAGTGTTCCTATTTCTCCACATCCTCTCCAGCACCTGTTGTTTCCTGACTTTTTAATGATCACCATTCTAACTGGTGTGAGATGGTATCTCATTGTGGTTTTGATTTGCATTTCTCTGATGGCCAGTGATGATGAGCATTTTTTCATGTGTCTGTTGGCTGCATAAATGTCTTCTTTTGAGAAGTGTCTGTTCATATCCTTCGTCCACTTTTTGATGGGGTTTGTTTTTTTCTTGTAAATTTGTTGGAGTTCTTTGTAGATTCTGGATATTAGCCCTTTGTCAGATAAGTAGATTACAAAATGTTTCTCCCATTTTGTAGGTTGCCTGTTCACTCTGATGGTAGTTTCTTTTGCTGTGCAGAAGCTCTTTAGTTTAATTAGATCTCATTTGCCAATTTTGGCTTTTTTTTGCCATTGCTTTTGGTGTTTTGGACATGGAATCCTTGCCCATGCCTATGTCCTGAATGGTATTGCCTAGGTTTTCTTCTAGGGTTTTTATGGTTTTAGGTCTAACATTTAAGTCTTTAATTTATCTTGAATTAATTTTTGTATAAGATGTAAGGAAAGGATCCAGTTTTAGCTTTCTACATATGGCTAGCCAGTTTTCCCACCACCATTTATTAAATAGGGAATCCTTTCCCCATTGCTTGTTTTTGTCAGGTTTGTCAAAGATCAGATAGTTGTAGATATGCGGCATTATTTCTGAGGGCTCTGTTCTGCTCCCTTGGTCTATATCTCTGTTTTGGTACCAGTACCATGCTGTTTTGGTTACTGTAGGCTTGTGGTATAGTTTGAAGTCAGGTAGCGTGATGCCTCCAGCTTTGTTCTTTTGGCTTAGGATTGACTTGGCAATGCGGGCTGTTTTTGGGTTCCATATGAACTTTAAAGTAGTTTTTTCCAATTCTGTGAAGAAAGTCATTGGTAGCTTGATGGGGATGGCATTGAATCTATAAATTTCCTTGGGCGGTATGGCCATTTTCATGATATTGATTCTTCCTACCCATGAGCATGGAATGTTCTTCCATTTGTTTGTGTCCTCTTTAATTTCGTTAAGCAGTGGTTTGTAGTTCTCCTTGAAGAGGTCCTTCACATCTCTTGTAAGTTGGATTCCTAGGTATTTTATTCTCTTTGAAGCAATTGTGAATGGGAGTTCACTCATGATTTGGCTCTGTTTGTCTGTTATTGGTGTATAAGAATGCTTGTGATTTTTGCACATTGATTTTGTATCATGAGACTTTGCTGAAGTTGCCTATCAGGTTAAGGAGATTTTGGGCTGAGACAATGGGGTTTTCTGGATATACAATCATGTCATCTGCAAAGAGTGACAATTTGACTTCCTCTTTTCCTAATTAAATATCCTTTATTTCCTTCTCCTGCCTGATTGCCCTGGCCAGAACTTCCAACACTATGTTGAATAGGAGTGGTGAGAGAGGGCATCCCTGTCTTGTGCCAGTTTTCAAAGGGAATGCTTTCAGTTTTTGCCCATTCAGTATGATATTGGCTGTGGGTTTGTCATAGATAGCTCTTATTATTTTGAGATACGTCCCATCAATATCTAATTTATTGAGAGTTTTTAGCATGAAGAGTTGTTGAATTTTGTCAAAGGCCTTTTCTGCATCTATTGAGATAATCATGTGGTTTTTATCATTGGTTCTGTTTATATGCTGGATTACGTTTATTGATTTGCGTATATTGAACCAGCCTTGCATCCCAGGGATGAAGCCCACTTGATCATGGTGGATAAGCTTTTTGATGTGCTGCTGGATTCGGTACTTCCTGGCTTAGTATCCAGGAAGCACATCCAGGAGTGTGTATGTGTCAAGGAATTTATCCATTTCTTCTAGATTTTCTAGTTTATTTGCATAGAGGTGTTTATAGTATTCTCAGATGGTAGTTTGTATATATGCACCCAATATAGGAGCACCCAGATTCATAAAGCAAGTCCTTAGAGACCTACAAAGAGACTTAGACTCCCATACAATGGTAATGGGAGACTTTAACACCCCACTGTCAACATTAGACAGATCAACGAGACAGAAAGTTAACAAAGATATCCAGGAACTGAACTCAGCTCTGCATGAAGCGGACCTAATAGACATCTACAGAACTCTGCACCCCAAATCAACAGAATATACATTCTTTTCAGCACCACACCACACCTATTCCAAAATTGACCACATAGTTGGAAGTAAAGCACTCCTTAGCAAATGTAAAAGAACAGAAATTATAACACACTGTCTCTCAGACCACAGTGCAATCAAACTAGAACTCAGGATTAAGAAACTCACTCAAAACCGCTCAACTACATGGAAACTGAACAACCTGCTCCTGAATGACTACTGGGTACATAACGAAATGAAGGCAGAAATAAAGATGTTCTTTGAAACCAATGAGAACAAAGACACAACATACCAGAATCTGTGGGACACATTCAAAGCAGTGTGTAGAGGGAAATTTATAGCACTAAATGCCCACAAGAGACAGCAGGAAAGATCTTAAATTGACACCCTAACATCACAATTAAAAGAACTAGAGAAGCAAAAGCAAACACATTCAAAAGCCAGCAGAAGGCAAGAAATAACTAAGATCAGAGCAGAACTGAAGGATATAGAGACACAAAAAACCCTTTAAAAAATCAATGAATCCAGGAGCTGGTTTTTTTTGAAAAAATCAACAAAATTGATAGACTGCTAGCAAGACTAATAAAGAAGAAAAGAGAGAAGAATCAAATAGATGCAGCAAAAAATGATAAAGGGGATATCACCACCAATCCCACAGAAATACAAACTACCATCAGAGAATACTGTGCTTTTTATTTAAATTCATATAGAAAATAAAGAGGAGTTTCAACCCCAAAGTTTAGTAATATTGCCATTTAAATTTACATATGTAATTACCTTATCATTTTTTAAAAAATTATACAAATTTAAGTTGATGTTTAGAGTCCTTTCGTTTCAGCCTAAATTATTTATAGGGCAGGTCTACCAATAATAAACCCTCTTATATTTAGTTTATCTGTGCATGCATTAATTTATTTTTCATTCTTCAACAAGATGGATATAAAATTATTGTTTTACATTAGAAAATTGTGCAAGTTTTAGAATTATTGATTGTCTCTCTTTTTTTTCTTTTACAACTTTAAATATGTCATCCCACTGCTTTCTGGTCCTCATGATGTTTGATGAGAAATCATCTATAAATTTTACTGGGGATCCCTTCTATGTGAGGATTTGCTTCTTTCTCGCTGCTTTGAAGATTTTCTATTTCTCTTTTTCCTTTGGCAACTTGATTATAATCTTTCTCTCTGTTGATTTTTTTGAGATTGTCCTAGTTGGAGATTCTTTAGCTTCTTAGGTATGCAGTTCATATTTTCAGATTGGAGAAGGTTTTGACCACTATTTCTTCAGATATTTTTTCTATTCCCTTTTCTTCCGCTTCTTCTGAGACTCCTATAAAGTGTAGGTTGGTCCTCTTGTCCCAAATGTCACTTAAATTCTAATCACATTAAAAAAATTCATTTTTCTTTTTGCTACTAAAATTGTATTATCAGTTGTTCAATATTCATCTTCACTGATTCTTTTTTCTATCTACTCAAAACTGTTGAATCCATTTAGTGATTTTTTAAAAAGTTTAGTTATTTTACTTTTTAGTTCTAGAATGTCTGTTTGGTTCCTTTCTACCATTTCTGTCTCTTCATTGACAATATCATTTTGTTCATAAGTCATTTTTTAAAAATGTTATTTAGTCCTTCAGGTTCTTGAACATATTTAAAATAGTTGATTTAAAGTTATTGTTTAGTAAGTTAAATGCCTATGATTTCTCGTGGACAGTTTTTGTCAATCTATTTTTTCTTTTATTTGTATATACTTAAGGGGTACAATTTCAGTTTTGTTATGGGGCTATATTATGCAGTGGTGAAGTCTGGCATTTTAGTGTAATCGTCACACAAATAATGTACATTGTGACCATTAAGTATTTTCTCATCCCTTACTATTCTCCCACCCTTTCACCTAAGTCTCCAATGTCTATTATTTCACACTTTATGCCTATTTGTGCAAATTATTTAGCTCCCACTTATAAATGAGACCATGCAATATTTGAATTTCAGTTTTTAAGTTGTTTCACTTAAGATATTTCAGTTCCATCCATGTTGCTCCAAAAAAATACACCATTTTATTCCTTTTTATGGCTAAATAGTATTCCATTTTATGTGTGTATATGTATTTGTGAATTATATAATATATACCATATTTTCTTTATTCATCCATTGAAGGACACTTAGGTTGATTCTGCATCTTTGTTTTTGTGAATATTACTGCAATAAACATATGCGTGCAGGGATTTTTTAATACAACTTTTTGTGTGTGGGGGGGGGGGATACCCCACAGATTGCTGGACTGAATGGTAGTTCTATTTTTGTTCCTCTGAGAAATCTCCACACTGGTTTCCGAAGAGTTTGCACTAATTTACATCCCACCAATGGTATATAAGCATTCTTTTTCACGGTGTACCTTGCCAACATAATTTTTCTATTCTGTAGTAATAGTCATTCTGACTAGCGTGAGCCAGTACCTCACTGTGGCTTTAATTTACACTTCTCTGATGATGAGTGGTGTTGAGTATTCTTTATATTCTTGTTGCCCATTTGTATGTCTTCTTTTGAAAAATATCTATGCATGTTCTTTGCCCACTTTATGATAGGGTTATTTGGTTTGTTGTTGTTGTTCTTTGAGTTCCTTATAGATTTTCAATATCAATCTTCTGTCAGTTGCACTGTTTGCAAATATTTTTTAATCTGCAGGTTGTTAACTCTTGATTATTTGTTTTACTGTGATTTGTTTATTTTTGGTTTTGTTGCTTGTGTTTTGTTTTTCAGGGCTTAGTCAGAAATTATTTGCCTACACTATTTTTTATATGCATTGTAGCTTAAGTTTTTTTTTTTCTTTTCTGGTCGTTCTTAATGAACTTTGGACTATTACAATTTGATAGCATTATATATCAGATTATCTCTCTTTCTCAAGGTTTGATTATCTTGATTGTTGAAGGCTACCTTTGTTTATTCAGTGTTTTGAAAGGTATTTTGTTGAATGTCAGGAGCTTAATCTTTGAGGATTGACCCAGTGCCAGGGCACTCCTTTAACACTTAAGGGGGCCATTTGTAATTCTGCCTCAGGTTCAGCTTTTACTTCCTTCTTACACTGAGCTTATAGATCAGCCAGTGATGAAAACTTAAGTCTTTTTTGGGCAGTTGTCATCTCCTGGACATACAAATTGCTTTCTAGCTTCTCCAGTACAGAAAAGCACATTCAAAGCCAAAAGTTTTTGAAAAAACTCATTTCACATCTTCTCTTTTCGTCTTACTCCTTAGACTATGTATTGTATGTCATAACCATAATATTTCGCTCCTATAAGTTTTGGGTTTCTAAATCACTTTTTAATGTTATTGAAAAATGTCTACCCGTGGCTGGGCACGGTGGCTCACGCCTGTTATCCCAGCACTTTGGGAGGCCAAGGCGGGTGCATCATAAGGTCAGGAGATCGAGACCATCCTGGCTAACACGGTGAAACCCCGTCTCTACTGAAAATACAAAAAAATTAGCCGGGCGTGGTGGCGGGCGCCTGTAGTCCCACCTACTCCAGAGGCTGAGGCAGGGAGGCAGGAGAATGGCATGAACCCGGGAGGCGGAGCTTGCAGTGAGCCTAGATCGCGGCCACTGCACTCCAGCCTGGGCGACAGAGAGAGACTCTGTCTCAAAAAAAAAAAAAAAAAGAAAAAGAAAAATGCCTACCCGTTTTCTACGCTGATTGTGTTTCGAGCTAAAAAAAAAAAACAGATAGGAATGCCTTATGTGAGCCCTTCTGTCTCCAGATATATCACAACAGACAAGTTATATTATTAATATACAAGCGAGACTTTAAACAATGTGAATTAAAGAGGGTAATATTTTAGTACCAAAATACAGAATAATTCCAAATTATCCTATTAATCACATTAAATATTGTTATTTATAAACCATAATTAATGCATTCATATTTATATTAATATTTGAATATAAATTATAGTATTGATTAATATTTATATTGATAATCTATTAATATTACTTCAATACATAAACATCAAAATGATAGAACTAGAAAGATGCAAATTCATAATTATAATGGAACATTTTTAACAGATCCAATAAAACACAAGACCAATATCACTACATCTTACACCTATAATACACCAATCTTACAAATATTGATTACTTAATGGTTCATAATGCAACTTCAACAATCTTCCAAGGGTTGAAAATTTATGCAGTAATTGTAGGACACCAAAAATAAAAAATAATTATGCTGATGTCTAGACAAGGCCTTAATGTGTTGTGATATTCAATATTCTTCTAAATAGAAAACAGGTCAAAGAGGAAATCATGATAGAAATTAATAGAAAATATTTTAAAATGAAAGCTAAACATTGTAATGTAACTAAATCCATACATAACAGACCTGTGGCATCTCGTGTGTGTATCATAAAAGAGAAAGACTGAAAATAAATATGTTAAAAATAATCCAACTCAAAATACCAGAAAGAGTTCAAAGTAAATTAAAAATAGGAAAAATATTACAATGTAAAGCAGAGCATAATATAATGAAACTAAAACTAAGCATAAATAAATATTTTAAAATATTGTTAGTTTCAAGTGACAAAAATGATACATATGTAGGAAGGCTGATCAGGTAGAAGACAACATGTGTAGGAAGGCTGATCAGGTAGAAGACATACAACCAAAATCAGAATGATAAACAGCCATTAGCACCAGATTCTGCCAAAAATAAAACCTATCATGTTATGATTTTTATCATGAAATAAAAACTTAGCTTTAAATAACAAATAGGTGAAATAGAAAACACATAAACCTTACAACTCTTATATATTAATTCAATTATAAAATAATTCAACTCCTTACCCTTGCCATATAAAAAATATAAATGTTGCCTATTTAATGATTCATGATGCAAATAATAATTTAACTATAAAACAATTATATGAATACAATGACAGCAATATTAAAAATATTTGCTACTAAAGAAATTGAAGGCCTATATAATTTCCCCTGCAAACTTCAATAATGCTAAAGGAAAAGCAACAGACCTATCTTATAAACTGTTGCAGAGTATAAACAAAACAGAAAATATATCACAATTCATTTTCTGAAGCTAACATAACATAACCTCTTTACCAATAATTGAGAAGACAATGCAGGGAAAAGTCATTATAGGTAACTAATTCAAGAACACAGTGGAAATATTAAGCAAGATATTAGCAAACTGATCAAAACATACATTGTAGCCTACTTGGTTTAAATTCAATTCATTTTTACACTAGAAAATCAAATATCGTAATTTATCTGAGATGTTGAATAAGAAAAAAAGTCTGTCACAATAAATGCAGAAAAAGCTTTTGACTAACTGCAATACATATTAATAAGGAAAATGCTCTTAAGAAATCAGAAATGAGTGAAACTTCCACAACCTGAACATAGTTACCTCCAAAAGCCAATAGCAAATATATTAACCAGGAAATATTATTTTTCCTCAGATCAGGAATGAAACAAAGATGCACACTAATGCCATTTCTATTTGACCATGAGCTAAAAGCTTTCTCCATTGACTGAAAAATTTGATAGCTTATCCGTGATCATTATATTTCATACATATATAATAGCATTTAGTTGTCACTAAGTTTGGTTTATATCGATGACTTGTCCATTCCCCTTTTTTCTGCACTAGCTTCTTTCTCTTAAACATGTTGTGAGATACATCTATGTTGCATGTAGCTGTATTTCACTTAGTTCCATTGCTAAAAAGTATTGCCGTACTATACTCTAGTTTACTTTCCATCCTACTGCTGATAGTCATTGAGTCATTTTTTGTTTGGAGTATTCATAAACAAATCTCTCAAACATTTCTAACACCTTGATGCATATATGCAAAGACTAAAGATTATTCAGAGTACCTATCTAGAGTTGGAATTGCTGGGTCATACCATACACGGACCATCAACGTTGCCAAACTGTTTGCCAAAGTCACTGTGCCATTGTACACCCTCTACAGCAAAGTAGGAGACATTCATTTCTACATGGTATAACCAATAACACTTGCTATAATCATTTTTTTAATTATACCAGTCTTGAATCCTGTTTAAAATTACATATTCATATTTAGAAATCTTTTCCCTTATGATTTTTGTTTTTCATCTTGTTTAAAAACTCTTTTCAACTCCAAAGAAGTTCATGATAATATTCAGGTATATCAACTGCTTAAAATCTTTATACTTTTCTCAAGGAAGCATGGAATTAATCTTTGGAAATGATATTGTATAAGAATTCAATTTTATTTTTATATAGACATGACAATGTGGTATCTCAATTTATTAAAATATCTGTTCTTTCCTTATTTATCTACCACAACATATCTCTGATATATCAAGGGTCCATATAACTATAGATCTATTTTGTGGCTCTCTTCTCTGTTCCAACATCTGATTTCCAAATGCTTGTACCAATTCCACATTTTCTTAATCACTTTAGCTATATAAAAAGTTATGCTAGCTTATAATCTCCTTCCACCTTGTTTTTCTTTAGAAATATTCTGCCTAATATACTCTCTTTACATTTATATGCATATAATGAATACATTTGTCACATTCAACAAAAATATGATATGATTGGAATTATACTGCATATACTTAAAAATCTGTGGAGACTTAATATCTTTATAAGGTGGAATTGTCAAGAACTCTGAAGGGTCTGAAATTTTATTTTATGTGTCAGCTCTCCAGTTAGCCTGCCACAGTTTCAAGAATGCTGGCTTGGGGAACACATACTTTATACTGGGCAAAGGTTAGGCTGTTTAACCCTTGCCTGAGAAGGAGATATTATCTTTTTTACATGGGATGTTTATTATATTAATATAATCACAAACAGCTTTGAAAAGATAGTAGGAAAAAATGGAGTTTGTGATTCTGAATGAATAACATGCAGAAACATGAGCCGCCCATGAATAGTATTTTTCCCAACAGGAATCTTTCTATCGGCAATCATGGCATATCTTAATGTTTATTTATATGTTAATATATCTAGATTTAGGAAGAATATCATCTCTAGGAGTAAAGAAGAAAATTTATATATGGAGGGTCTTCCAGGGTGCTTCTGTTTTGCAGGCAATTATCCAGATCTTGAGCTTCATGGTATTTATGTGGATATTCTCTTCATAAGTATTTCTTATAATATACATATATATTTTACAAAATTACTATGTGTAACATCTCATGAGAAAATAAAATATGTAAAATCATTCTTAAAAAATAATATAAGTAATACAACCCAATAGGAGAGAGGACCGATATGGATTTGAGCTAACTTATAGCTTGGTTGCATTTGTTTGTTAGTCGTTGTCTGGCTGTGGTTTTTGTACACTTCTAGGGAGTATCACCCCAGGGATTCCAACTAAGAGCCTAAGGTTTGTGAAATCAATTACAAATATTTCTCAAGTACTTTTGACTTACATGCCTTATGGAAGAAAAAAGTACAAACTATGATTATTACTATTTTAGATCAATGGATTTTACACATGAATGTCTTTGCTAAATTGATAGAGTTCTAGCCACTGTGTTTTTGCAAAAAAAAAGTATACATAGAAATGTACATAAATACATTGTCTTATCTATAATTTCAGGAGATTCATAGGTCTACATAAGAACATTCCCAGATCAACCATGAACTCATAGTTAAAAGCCAGTTCTTTCTTCAGGGTATTCAACCTAGTTGAGGATGCAGGACACGTTTTTAAGCAATTAACAACACTAATAACAACATGAAGAACGTTCAAACTGCCAGATGAAAAGCATAACCGGTAATGACTGTAGTAGTATAGAAGAATGAAGAGTTAGAAAAATCTTGGACATTGATGAAGCATTGATAGAGGAGATAAGATCCAAATGACAAGATGAAGAAAACTAGAGAATGAAGAGGGCTTCTATGTAAAATCAACAGATAGTGAAAAGGCAGAAAAGCAAAATAAATGCTGTTTATTTTTGGCAAAGGTGATATCGATGGGTTGGGTCAATATTTATGTATCCAATAATGTGAAAGTACTAATTGTGTAGACATAAGAGCAATGAGAGAAAATACTCAATGTTCTCAGGACACTGCACTCAAAATGAGGTCACAACTTTAGTTAAAGTGATGTCAAAATTAAATCTTAAAACTATGAAAGAAAAGGAGAAGTAAATAGATGTTGGTAAGGTGAACAAGGAGGCAAAACTTTTCTATGTGGATTTAAAATTTGTTTAATGGAGACCAGGATGCTACAGAGTTACTTTATATCAATTGTTATGCTTAGATTTTATTTTATGAAAAATGAAGACATAGGTAGAGAGAAATACACACCATGGTGCTGACCTCAGAAGAGAAAGAAATAGCTTTGAGTTAAGATGCACTGAATTCTTACATGTTTATTTGCATTACACCAAAACATCATTCAGAAAAAGTTTGTAGTGACATAAAAATGCATATTACTATGTTTGCTAGGATTTTAAAAAACAACACCAAGGAAACATATAAAGAAACAGAAAATTGAAATGAAGAAAAATAAGGTTAAAATATATTTTGATAGAGTTCAAAATTTAAATCATAAATTTCTACAGGTCAACAAATCATAAGAAGACAATGTAGCTGTGTGTTCTCAAGATGTCAAAGAAATATTAGTCAATTAAGACACATTGTACCTAAAATATAAAAGTTTTAAACTAACCATGACAATTTTTGAAATTAAAACTCAACATAGTTCTTACATGTCATTTTGAACAATATGTTATGACATATAGTGACTATGAAACAATATTTTTTTGAAATTATTTATATCTCCTTTTTTAATGGCAAACTATAGTAAAAAGTCTATGAGAGGTTAAAATTATGAAATAATATCTACATTGATGTACAATTTAAGGTATAAATTTACAAATCTATCACTGTTATAAAATATGAGTTGATATTTTTATATACAAGGTATTTTAACTGTCCTTTAATAATTATAATAGCAAATTTATGCTTAATGGTATAAGTTATTTTAAAATATCATATAATTGTATTGCACTGTTAACAAATACATATCAATGGAATGTTTGAATTATTTAAAATTTTCATTTCCTTATTGATTTGTGTGTTCTTTGTTGATAGTGGACATACTATGTTGCCAATTATTAGATTAACAATACTGAAATCTGTGAAACGTATTTCACATGTACTTTATTATTATAGGCACAATAATGGTGTCAAAACAAGAGTTAAGAGAGCATCCAGCAGCTTAAGGGCAAGAACATCCTACGATCTCATTACATTTTCTGCATAAGGATGCTTGCATGGGGGACCACTGGATATACACATGGCTTCTAGTCTCCTTTTATTATAGTCATAAAGAGCAACTGAAGCTCATAAAAAGTAGCTGGCAGATTTGTAAAAGATATAACAGTTTGTTCACAGAGTTTCTATAGAGCCACCATCTAAGGAAAATATCCCTTCCAAAGCATTGCTAGGAGCTATTTATCTTAGAATTGCCTACTTTGTCACAGTAAACTGAGTATTCCTCCTGTCATCTAGTTTGCAAAACAAGGACTAGTTCTCTTTGACTTTTTCCTCAATAACAGTAAACAGTATATACATGAAGTATGAGAATTCAACACTTATAGAGTTATATCTGTCCTGAGGTGAAGGTCAATGTGTGTGTTTGTTTGCAAGATAGTTTATGTTGTAAATTTATTAATTAATTTGCACCTATTTTATAGCCGTTCTGGACATACACATGGGCAGAAGATGTAGCCGCCTTGTGTGAAAATTTGAGAGGTATTTAACTGTCTCTGCTGATAAGCCCCATGGCCTAAAATGTTCACACTATATAATCTGACCTTTATTTTTAATGAACATAAAGACTAAGCATTATAATGTTATCTAGAAACTAATGTATAGTTGTCCAATAACGGCTGATAATAAATTCACTAAAATTAGCTTATTAAATAAGTTTCCAATGAATAAATCAACCCTTCTGGGGGATATAAAATGGCAGCAATAATTGTTGAGAAGTGTTTCAAAACATTCCAGATTATTTACTCAACCACAGAATCTGGGAGGGGGGAGTTCAGAAAATGTAGAAGGAATAAAGAAAACCCTAAGTGTGTATTAGGACTGAAGAGTTCTGAAAGGAAAAGAGTAAGAGAAAAACAGAGGCAGACAGTGACAGAGAGAAACTGATAGGGTTTCCAAAGGCAGCCCAGCTGGAAGGAAACTTCCACAATCTCCCAGAAACAGGAAGTAGGGGCATAACATGTGATATATCTCTTGTCACAAGGTACCTAGTCTACATCAATGGTTTATCAAAGATCTGTGTTTCTTCCAGCTCTCTACTCCATCTTCCACATAGTATAACCCTCATTGGCTGGAATCATAATGATATCTGCATCTGGAACTGGCCACTAGTATAACACCTACAAAATGCACAACGGCCTTCAGACCATATGAAAAGTCTACAGGGTGAGAATCTGAAAATCCAGCAATGAGGAGAAAAAAGTTATCTCCCATTAAGAACACTTTCCAGAAGCTACACAATTCCAGTTATTGATTCATCCCATTTACTAGAACCTGTTCATCTGGCTATGCCCAAAACCAAGGGAAACTGAAATAGTGGTTACCATATTCTGTAACTCAGCCTAGCCTAGCTTCAGAAGTTTTAATAAAGAAAATAAAATGTATTGAAATATTTTTATAATATCTATTCATTTCAAAATACATTTTTTGTTTCAGCTCAATCTTCCATTTTAATATTCTATCACACTCCTTCATATAAGTTCAGATATATTTTAACTTCTTTCTGAGGGACACTGTTTCCTATAATCAAAGCAGTTCAACTATCTGCTAAGTCATTGCTTTCCTATTATAAGCTATTTTGATTACAATCAATCAACCTGTGCAGAACAATAGGATGCTTTAGCAATGACTAAACACCAATGAATACTTCCTTAGCTTTACATAATGAGCAAAGCAAGTATGGCCCCATAGTCTCATCTCAGTTTCCTCAAGTCACTATCAATTCAGGTGTAAAATACAGAAAACACTTACATTGAAATTTTTGATTCCTCCAAATGGAAGATAAATTATACAGCATTGTTGAGTTGTAATCTCCAAAACCAAAATTTCTATGTTTTCCACATAAGCAACCCAAACTGAGAGTTGCATAACAGCCCAAGAACTAAACATTGACACCAGCCTCAAAAACAGACCATTGATTATCACAACAAAAACTTCAAAATGCACCGGGGCCTCGTGGGCACAGGAGGTCTTTCAGGGAGTGAGCATCATTGTGATAGGATGGAAATGCTAAGATGTTTCTGTATTCTATTAATATATTCTGTATTCTAGCAATATAGAATATAATACATAAAATATAGTATATATAATTAGAATATATAATTAAATATAATATAGAATATAGTAATATAATTCTATATTCTAGTAACATATTATGAACCAAGATAAAATTATTAGGTTCATAAATAATTTTGAAGGCCAGACAGACAAAGTAATGTATAACCCCAACTGAGTGTTGGTGGATAACAAAATACCATGTCACCATCAAGAAATAGGCCCATTTTAATATCTCTTGGTTTACTTAGTAGAAGTAGCAGTTGTAGTAATATTGTTAGCGTAATGCTTTATGACAGCCAAAATCAGAATTATAAAATTATTCTTACTATATAGCTTGTCCTTTTTATTTGAATCCTTAATTTTTAATTTTAAATATCCAGATTTTATAGAGTAATCTCATTTTATAGTGTGCTACACACAAAGACAGACATAAACATACACACAAATCCAGTTTTTGATTTACTCATACCAATTTAAAAATACGTAATTTGGCAAAGCACAGTGGCTGGTTCCTGTAATCACAGCACTTTGGGAGGCTGAGGCGGGGCGGATCACTTGAGGTTGGGAGTTCAAGACCAACCTGGCCAATATGGTGAAATACAAAACTTAAAATGCAAAAACTAAAAATACTAAAAATGCAGAAATTAGCCGGGCGTGGTAGCCCATGCCTTTAATCCCAGCTACTCAGGAGGCTGAGGCAGGAGAATCGTTTGAACCCAGGAGGCAGAGGCTGCAGTGAGCCCAGATCATACCACTACACTCCAGCCTGGGAGACATAGTGAGACTCTGTCTCTAAATAAATAAATAATACATAACTCACCAGATAAATTTTTTTGACCACTATCAGTCATTTCACCTAACAAGCTTCAGGAAATTGACTTACTTCATTTGGTAAAAGTACAATGCTATTCCATGTGAATTCCCTTTAAGTAAATACACAGAATTTGTGAAGCTTTTCAACTTTCTCAACTGATTCTTGATAATAGCATTTTTTTTTACTCTAACATTATAATGCACATTTGTTCGCATACACTTATTATATACTCTATTACATTTATAAATTTGAATTATATTTAAATCCCAGTTTTCTCTAGTTTATTCATTGTCTGTTTTACCAACGTTACATTTTTTATGGTATGTTAGGTATGACTCAGATTTTCCTTACTCCTTACCGTGATTTTTGTTGTTATAGAAATGTACATTAAGGACAGCCATTTTGTATTTTTTTAAAAAAGGAAAGATGTGTAAGATTTAAATTAACAATAATGTTCATCTTTTACTATACTTTGGTTAAAAAAGTAAAGAAATATGAGCTAAGTTAATATAAACCCTTTACCCAGTTTTCTTAAAGGGAAATGGAAATAGATCTGTGTAATTAAAAAATTTTAAACAATTTATGGATAATTAAGTAAACATTGTGTTATTATGGTAAGTGCAGCGATTGAATAGGAAGTAATTCCCAGTGAATAAGAAGTAAATGGAATAGACTAGAGGCCTCAGAAATAAAGTCACACATCTACAACCATCTGACCTTTGACAATCTTGACAGAAAGAAGCAATGGAGAAAGGATTCCCTATTTGATAAATGGTGTTGGGAAAAGTGGCTAGCCATATGCAGAAAACTGAAACTGGACCCCTTCCTTACACGTTATACAAAAACTAAGTCAAGATAGATTAAAGACTTAAATGTAAGACCTAAAACCATAAAAACCTCAGGGGAAAACCTAGGCAACCTCATTCAGGACATAGGCATGGGCAAAGATTTCATGATTACAATGCCAAAAGCAATGACAACAAAAGCCAAAATTGACAAATGGGATCTAATTAAACTAAAGAGCTTCTGCACAGCAAAAGAAACTATCATCAGTGTGAATAGGCAACCTACAGAATGGGACAAAATTTTTGCAATCTGTCCATCTGACAAAGGGCTAATATCCAGAATCTATAAGGAACTTAAATTTACAAGAAAAAAACAACCCCATCAAAAAGTGGGCAAAGCATATGAACAGAAACTTCTCAGAAGAAAACATTTATGCGGCCAAAAAACATATGTAAAACAGGTCATCATCACTGGTCATTAGAGAAATGCAAATCAGAACCACAATGGGATACCATCTCATGCCAGTTAGAATGGTGATCATTAAAAAGTCAGGAAACAACAGATGCTGGAGAGGATGTGATGAAATAGGAACGCTTTTACACTGTTCATGGGAGTGTAAATTAGTTCAACCATTGTAGAAGACAGTGTGGTGATTCCTCAAGGATCTAGAACCAGAAATACCACTTGACCCAGCAATCCCATTACAGGTATATGCCCAAAGGATTATCAATCATTCTATAAAGACACAAGCACACATATGTTTATTGCAGTGCTATTCACAATAGCAAAGATTTGGAACCAACCCAAATGCCCATCAATGATACACTGGATAAAGAAAATGTGGCACGTATACACCATGGAATACTATGCAGCCATAAAAAATGATGAGCTCATGTCCTTTGCAGGGACATGGATAAAGCTGGAAACCATCATTCTCAGCAAACTAACACAGGCATAGAAAACCAAACACCACGTGTTCTCACTCATAAGTGGGAGTTTGAACAATGAGAACACATAGACACAGGGTGGGGAACATCACACATTGGGGCCTGTTGGAGGGTGGGGGATTAGGGGAGGGATAGCATTAGGAGAAATACCTAACGTAGATGATGGGTTGATGGGTGCAGTAAACCACCATGTCAAGTGTATACCTATGTAACAAACCTGCACATTCTGTGCATGTATCCCAGAACTTAAAGTATAATGAAGGAAGTAAACCATTTCCTCAAATATACTTTAATTAATAAACAAGAAAGAAAAATGAAGAGAATCCAAATATCACCTACATTATTGATAAAATTGATTTTAAGGTAAAAATCATCTAATGTGAGAAAAAATATATTCACTAAATTCTCAGTCTAGTGTTTGTAAATTTCAACTAAAACAATTAATTGTAGAAAATACTCACTTACTTACATGGCTTCTTCTCACAGCAATCTAGAAAAACAAAAGATAAAGAAACAAATTTATCCTACATCCAGAAATCTTGATAAATTATTAAATAATTCTGACCAATTAAGAAATGTAAATACTATTGCTGACTTACCAGAGAACTCAGATCATCTTTGTCTAAGGAAGTGAAAGTTGCAACTCAAACTCACTTGTATTTAAAGAAAATCTCTTTTCATAAAAATCATTTGTGGGAGAGAGATGTTTCCCCTAATAACTATGCTTATTACCTTAAGTAAAATCATACATCTTCTTTTGAAGGTATTAATATGTTATGGAATATTATTATTATGTGATTTTGGTATAATAATTGCTATAAATAATGAAAATGAAAAACAACTGTGTGGCAAAAGAAAATCTCATTCACATGACATTAGATTCTATTAGCTAAACCTTTACTTGCTTTTTTTTTTTTTTTTTTTTTTTTTTTTTTTTTTACTAGCTACACAGTTCATATCATTTGTTGCCTTAAAGTGGAAGGCTCCAGAGACAGCTTCTTATGAATACTTCTTGAAAGATCTTTGAGGTCAAAAAAGTGATTTAACCTCAGAGATCGGCTTCAAATTCCATAGAGGGCAGAAAAAGAAAAATATAATTTAATTTCTAGGACATTCAACAGCTAGGGATTTCAACAGCTATAGGCCAACACATGATTTGTGTTGTAATAACCAGTCATGACAGCCACATATTTTGATTTATGTTTAAAAGTGTTTTATATAAAATCTTTTAAATATGCTTGGATACTTGGTAGCTTCTTTTGTGGCAATTATGGTGCATGCATGTGCACACACACACAATGCCTCAGAATTTTAAGAAAAATGATGTCATGTGGATGTATAAAGTCAATGAAGTATGTAGTTAGCAAAATTAGAAAATTAGTTAGCAAAATTACAAGGAAATCATAGTTACAATTACACAATTCTTACTACTGGTTCAGGTCTTGATCTTATCCTTTACTTTCAGAACATCATTTTACAGCCAACGGGCATTTTACATTGTACAAATATTTAAGGACCATCTCTTAATTTGTAAACACTGATCCCTGGGAATTGCTCTGCACATAAAGTACACTTGAATGCTGTAAAAGTAAATTTTCAATATAATTTCATATAGTGAAGTGAAAAAATGAGTAAAAAAATGAGTGAAAAAATGAGTCAATAAATATATACTTTGGCTGTTAGCAACAATAATGCACATCAATGGTTTTGTTTCATACATTAAAAAAGGAAAAAGAATACCCATTTCTTTAAAAAATAAATGTATCTCTTTGCTGAGTGCTATGCAATATGTCAATATTCAATTAGCTCTATGTGAGAATATTAACAATTTTTATTTTACTATTTTTGTGCCCAAACATTGAGGCAAGATGTCTGCTACCAAGTGACCATGAATGAGACAATGGACAAAGATTTATTGAGTTCTGGAGTCTTCAAGATTCTCCACAGTGAAATAAGAAAATCAGAAGAAAACAAAGGCTCATTCCCAGTTTTCTAGCCATAGAAACACACAAAAAAAGTTTTCCCAATGGCTACCTAAATTGGAGCTTATCTGTCTAAAATACACAAGCTTTAGGATATAGTGATATAGAATATCAGTGGATTAGAAGATTTTGAAAATGCCTTGAAACTCAAATTCTATTTTGACTGTTAAGAATCAAATACATCTTTAATGGGTTAATGTTGGCAATAATCAAAAGTGTTTTAGCTAACATTCATGTGTAAACAAGGACAAACATTGGCAAATGTGATAATTACTACATAAGTTGTAAATTCATATGGAAAATGCATTTACTAATTCAGTCAAGGATAGGCTGTGATGTTAGGCATAAGAAATCCGTGCAATGTGATGTACAAGTCCCATAATATTAGGTATAAAAATCACCAATATTCTTTTTAAATAAACAAAACAAAAAAAACTGAGAATGCCAAGGAAGATTTAAAAAAGGAAAGCAAATGATAGGGTACATCAAATTCCCAATTATATTACTATCCTTGTGCTTTAACCTGTCTTTCAAAAATCTGCCAATGAGTACCTTTATTTTGTTTTGTTGTTGTTAAATAAAAGTTTAATAACTCTGAACCTAGGGGACACATTAGCAAAAAAAAAAAAAAAGAAGTTGAAAATATAAGTAAAGTTCTTCAAGAGATACAATATTATGAGCATCTCATAAGAATTTATTTCATAGCCACTAATGCTAAAGAAGACCCCAAAATCTTGTAAAGTGAGACTTAATCTAGTGTGCAATTTATTTATGTGCTTAGTCTTTCATATCCATGGGTTGGTCTTCCATATTCATGGGTTCCACATCAATGGATTCAATCAATGTTGGATAGAAAAGTATTCATTAAAAAATCCCATCTGTACTGAATATGTACAGACTTTTTCCTCTTGTCATTATTCCCTAAACAATACAGTATAACAACTATGTATGTGGCACTTACATTGTATTAAGTATTATAAGTAATCTAGAGATTATTTATACTATTTGGAAGGTTGTGCCTATATTACATGCAAATATTAAATCATTTTATATCAGGAACTTGAGCATCCACAAATTTTGACATTTGTGAAGCTCCTTGAACTATTCTTCCATGAATATTAAGGGATGAGTATGACTATTCAATGTGACCCACGCAAGGTACCTCAAGTACTGGATTCACAGGCAATTTTCAATACATGAGAATTTGCTTGTTTCATTTTTAATTTTTGTTCTAGGATAGGGAAAAACTTTTGTATAAGACAGTCTTGCCTCACCAAACTCTTGCCTATGGAGATCCTAAGCATGCAGCATATTCACAAAACCCTGGTATAATAAACTTTATTATTCACATTTTCCTTTCTCATTGTTCATCAATAAGGAACTTTTGAGACAGATAACATATACACAGTTTTAGAGTGAAGGCAACAAATCTACATAGTAAGGATATCTGCATTATAATACACATGCCAAAATAGTGTGAGGATATATTTAGGAGTCTTTCCCATCCCAATATACCTTGTTCTGGAGGCTCCTCTGCAATTATCCCATTATGAATTTTGATATGCTTCAAGATGTTCAAAACGAAATGCTTAAAAGTGCTTTATTCAAAATCTTTTAAATATGTATAATAGGCTTCTTTGTAGCCAATATAAATATGTATATACCCACATATATGCCATGTCTGCATACACACACACATATACCCTTACACATATATGCATAGTCATATATTAATTTGAGAGATAATTCAAAAGTATGAATAGAAAATAATATATCAAAAATGTCCGGCCTTCTGGCAAGCTAATCCATGACTACAATTTATATAGAGTTCACATTATTTCCATCTCTAATCATCGGCTGGAGTTTTTTTTTTTTTAAATTTGCTTATCATACCACTTATTTCAAACTATTCCATTTGATATAGTTAGGCTGTGTGTCCACTCAAATCTCAGCTTGAATTGTAATAATCCCCATGTGTCAAGGGTGGGGGACAGTTTTAATTGAATGATGGGGGCAGTTTCCCCCATACTGTTCTCATGGTAGTGAATAAGTCTCACGAGGTCTGATAGTTTTATAAATGGGAGTTCCCCTATACAAGCTCTCTTTTGCCTGCTGCCATGTAAGGCATGCCTTGCTTCCCCTTCGCTTTCCACCAGGATTGTGAGGCCTCCCCAGCCATGTGGAATTCTGATTCAAATAAACCTCTTTCCTTTATAAATTATCCAGTCCTGGTTATGTTTTTATTAGCAGCATTGAGAACAGACTAATAAACCATTCTTCAGGATTTATAGTCTAAATTTTCTCAACATTGGAAGAAATTGGAGAAAAATTCTGATGCATACCAATAAACTAAAATCAAAATGCCAGATCATAGTTTAAAAGTTTTAAAATATTAAATATAGAGTGATGTTACCCAAAGTATGTTAAATAACTACTGTAAGTGTTACTTGAAACAAACAAAAATGAATTCTGTACAGAAAAAAAAAAAAAAAACAAAATTGGCCTAGACACAATAAGACATGCCTGTAATCATAGAACTTTGGGAGGCTGAGGCTGGTAGATCACTTAAGACCAGTCTGGGCAACATGGAAAAACCCCACCTCTACAATAAATAAATTATATATATATATATATATATATATACACACACACACACACACACACACACACATATATATGTATATATATACATGTATATATGTGTATATATACACATATATATGTGTGTGTATATATATATGTGTGTGTATATATCAGGGTCTTGTGACACGTACCTGAAGTCCCAGCTACCTGGGAGGTTAAGATGTGAGGATCACCTCATTCCAGGAGGCTGAAGCTGCAATGAGCCATGAATGTGCTCCTGCACTCCACCCTGGACCATAGAGCAAGACCCTTTCTTAAAAAAAAGTAAAAACCATTGAAATGCTCTGTCTCTCATAGATAGATGGATTCATCCACAGACAGAGACATAGAAGCAGAGATAGGTCAGAGATAAGTGGATGGATACAGACATATTTTCCCCAAAACATAGGGATCAATGGAACATACTTTGGGTAAAATGAAAAAGGAGTTTACACAGTAGAAATTTTTTAAAACGTTTTTCTTTGTAGTCCTGTAACAGTCTGTTTCACACAAACTTTCCTCCATTTAATCCTAATCTTCACTCCTATATAAGTAACTGAAAGCATATTTTATTTATTTATTTTGAAACCTAGTAAATATTTTGGCACATTTAAAAATATGAGGCAAAATTTTTAAAAAAGTTGAAGACTAATATGATCAGCTATCTCTCTTTATTTTTTTTTTTTTTTGAGACGGAGTCTCGCTCTGTCGCCCAGGCTGGAGTGCAGTGGCGCGATCTCGGCTCACTGCAAGCTCCGCCTCCCGGGTTCATGCCATTCTCCTGCCTCAGCCTCCCGCGTAGCTGGGATTACAGGCGCCCGCCACCACGCCCGGCTAATTTTTAGTATTTTTAGTAGAGACGGGGTTTCACCGTGTTAGCCAGGATGGTCTCGATCTCCTGACCTCATGATCTGCCCGCCTCGGCCTCCCAAAGTGCTGGGATTACAGGCGTGAGCCACCGCGCCCGGCCAGCTATCTCTCTTATGTGAAAGAAAATACTAGATTATAACCACATTCTCTATGTCAGAATATAGAAATATAAATACAAGCTTGCTTTCTCTGATCTCTTGCAAAGTTACCAGCACTGTCTTTTCTTATATAATTTATCATCTTAAAATGAAAAGTTTTTTTTTCTGTAAATAGGATAACAAAATCTTATAGAATGTTAAATTTTCAACTAAGAAGACTCAGAGAGATACATGATTTTTTTTCTAGTGGGTGAAATCATGTCCTTTTTTTAACCATAAAATTGTGTAGGTAATGCAGGAAATGGTAATTTGATTTGGGATTAGACCTATGACCACTTAGAAAAATACATTTTTTCTTTGTGTATACTTATGGAATAAAAATTGATAGCTATGGACAAATCTCTTTCCTTGGCTTGTAAAAAGCAGTGCGACAAGTCTTGACAGGCAAGAGAGAGTTAAGATGATAGGTAAGACCTGTTTCTGGAAAATGAATGTAATTTAAAAATACATTTTCTGTTCTGCTGACTTTGAAATATTCAAAAAGCATAAGCAAGATTTTAAACAGCATTTGTGACCGTTCAAAATATATTTGTATTGTTTTCTTCATGACATACCCTTAAAATACAATTTTCATGTATTATATGTCATTCCCCTAATAATGCATTTAATATCTTCAGTTGTTCAAGAGATTCCATTTAGAAGTGTCAATTCCTTTGAGAAAAGTATATTTAATGTCAATAAATTAGTACTAACAATATGCAAATAGTAGTCTTTTATAATCTGGTCTCATGCATATTACATCAACGCTTTGTAATAGCTATATAAATTACTAGAAGCATTTAAATTTTGTCTTAGAGTTTTAAAATGGCCTTTCCTTATAATTTTATTCCTGTTTTATACAACATCCTTTGAGGACTAATAAGGTAGGTATCATCATTCCTATTTTAAAGATGGGAGTAGTTGTCTACTAGTATGTTCAAGACATTGGAGTATGTGAGTTAAAAACACAACTCAGCTAAGGGACACAAATGCAACCTAAAGAAAAAGGCAGAAATTAAATTCAGTTACTTAAGCATTACAAAGAAAATTATAAGACCTTGAGTAATATGACTAGGAGGTGGGGAGAAATATTACAAAGGTAAAGCAGGAAGAGTACAACCGTGCTGAGAATGGGGCTAGAGGTTCTTGGTCACGTTGATACCAGAACAAATGATCTGAGTTAACAAGTCCTCTCATCATCAGGCAGAATCTCATCAGAAAGGGCTTCTCAAATGCTTCAGTTAGCGTCACATAAATTAGGCTAAACACTAATCCATCACACTAACTCTCACACACACACAGACCCACACACATAGACACACACACAGAGAGAAACACACACACACAAATACACCCTTATTTCATCCATCTATCACCCTGTTGCTTACTAAGGCCCTTTTAGGTGTTGATATTCTAAATATTAATGGTACTGACTTCATTGCTATTGAACAGCACTTTTGTCATTTCTCTACCATACCTCATTACTTCCAGGACTTTAGAAATGTTGAGACGTTGAAATAAAGAAGCAGTGTGTATGTAGGTATGTGTATGTGTATACCCAACACACACACGTATCTTTTACTACTCAGGTCTGAGTCCTCTCATCCTATACTAATTGCAGAAAAATTGCTGTAACTATATATTATAAAAATATTTATTCAGGCATAATACAATAAATGATACATACCTAAAGAGTACAGTTCAGTAGGTTTTGACACACATGTACACTCATGAAACTATCATCACAATCAAGAAAATGAAAATTTCCACTATCCCCAAAGTATCTTTGTGCTTAAGGAAACTGCTATAAGGTTTTGCAAACTCTTTTCGTAGTTAGGCTTACCTCTGTTTGACAGGCAGATCTGAAAGGGGCAAGCAACAGGTTTCACTGAATAAAAATAACCTGCCTAATGTTGTTCAGCAACCACAGAATAATAATTTTAAGAGGCAAGATTCAAAAAACAGTGGGCTTCTGATTAAAACATACATGAGAGACTGATGATACTTTGAACAAAAAAAAAATGTTGTGTATTAATAACATGTAAGAAAATCTAAAAACCTTCAAGGAAGACAGACAGTCTGCAATTTACCATGGTTTGACTTACAATGTTTTTGACTTTATGATAGTGTAAAAATGATATTCATTCACTATGCTCCTTGATATATGATGGGGTTACATTCAGATAAACCCATCCTAAATTGAAAATATTGTAGGTGGAAAATGCACTTTTCAATTACAATATTTTTAACTTACCATGAATCTATTCAGATGGATGCTCCTTGTAAGTGAAGGAGCATCTGTAATAAAATTTTTAGAATAATAATAATGCTAATATATAAACGAAGAATAATATGGTCACTTCTGAGGACTATTGATGGCTATAAAAATCAAATGGGATACATATCTTAAAGTATGGAGAAAAGTTGTTGAATCTGAGATTATGATGGAAAGATTACATAATTAGCACATATACACATCAAAATATAGATCTATAGTATATATCTGCTAATTATGTAATCTTTCCATCATGATCTCAGATTAATAAAGGAATAATACAATTAATAAATGAATAAATACAATGAGGAAGAGGAAATTTTCATAAATATAATTTTTATAAATATTTACAAATTAATAAAGGAATAAATACAATGAAGAAATTATTTCATAAATTTAATTTTTATAAATATTTACAAATAAAGGAATAAATACAATGAGGAAGAAGAAATTATTTCATAAACATATAAAATAATTTCTCATGACAAAACCTGATCCATGTTGAAAAATTTGGTTTCGTGCAGAATTGATCAGAAAAAAATGTATTGATAAAATTATCAAATACTAAATTTAAAGACAAAATATTACTAACCACCATAGAGAAAAAAGTAATTTGCAAAAGAAAAATTATAATACCAGCATTTGACATTTCAGCTGGAAAATAACACAAGGAAATCCGTAAAGAAAAGGATAACAAACCCATCATACTATGCCTGTCCATGATTTGAGTAAAAAAATGGAGATTTTTTTCATACCCTCAGAAATCCAGTTATATTTTATATCTTTACCTTACTGAGGAAAATAATTGAGTTATGTCAGAAACCAAACAACATTCCAGAATTGAAACCTACAGAACAGGATACAAAAAGAGGGATTGTGAAAGAATTAAATTTTGGTGGAAGGTGATCAACAAGGAATATGTTATTTAAATTGTGAATTAGGACTTTTGAATATGAAGAGATATAGTATCGAGTATTACTAATTTGCACGAGTAGTCAGCAAACTATTCCAGCCCACTGCCTGTTTTGTAAATAATATTTTATTGGAACAAAACCATGCCACTGATTTCTGTAGTGTTTATGGCTGCTTTAGCACTATAATGTCAGGTGTGAGTAGTTGGGACGAAGACTGAATCCACCCTCAAAACTTATTTGTTATTTGACTCTTTACAGGAAAACAAAAACAAAAACAAAACAAAACCCTGGTCTAGACTAACCTAAAAATACTACATTTTCTCAGCAAAACCTAAGACTTTGAGGCAGCAAACAATAAATTCAATATCTTATCGATGAGTTGAGGGAAATAATAGAGAAGTACAAGTATTTTAAGGCCACGTTTTAAATTGGATATCATTCCAAAAGAGATGAATAGAGAAGAAGAGTAGAGGAAGAAACAATGTATCTTACAAAAATGGATTCTGTTTTCAAATATATTAGTAGAATATTATATAGCAATACCTAGCAAGTAAACATTGCCTTCTTGGAAAATAGGTAAAATACAAAATTACAGTTAAATAGAATGAATAAATTCAAGAGATCTATTGTACAGCATGGTGACTACAGTTAATGATGATATATTGTATTCATGAAAACCTTAAGACAGCGGATGTTAAATGCTTCCACACACAAATAAAGATAACTATGTGAGTTACTGTATTTGTTACTTTGCTAGATTTAACCATTCTACAATGTATATATACTTCAAACATCATGGCTTACACAATAAATATATACAATTTTGTCAATTATAAAAAATGTGGCCGGGCGTGGAGGCTCACGTCTGTAATCCCAATACTTTGGGAGGCCGAGGCGGGCGGATCATGAGGTCAGGAGATCGAGACCACGGTGAAACCCCGTCTCAACTAAAAATACAAAAATTAGCCAGGCGTAGTGGCGAGCGCCTGTAGTCCCAGCTACTCGGGAGGCTGAGGCAGGAGAATGGCGTGAACCCGGGAGGCGGAGCTTGCAGTGAGCCGAGATCGTGCCACTGCACCCCAGTCTGTGTGACAGAGCAAGGCTCTGTCTCAAAAAAAAAAAAAAAAAAGTGAATAATAATTACTAAAATTAAAAACAATCCTAATGAATAGCAGCAAATTGAATACACCAAAAATAAATGAATAGGTAAATAAAAGTATATGAAGTAGTGTATATCAAATGATAAACAAAAAAGTTTGAATAATCATTTATAACAATTCTTATGAAAACTAGAACTAAGCATGATTTCTTATAAAAGATACTCTGAGATCAGATTAGAAAATAACGACCTACTATTACACTACTAACAGAAAAACTTAACCAAATTAACAAATTAAGGAGGAAAATATAGAGATGATAAATAATAATAAGCAAAACAAAATTAAACAAATGAAAGCATAGGCAGGGTTATAGCAACAAATTGATCCCCAAGTTTCAGTGAATCAAAGCAAAGAAGGCAATTTCTGACTTATGTAATATTTCTGAATGTGTGATAAATTCTCCTTGTTATTTGATTCAGCCAAGAGAAGAGTGAAGAGTTTGGAGGACCACTTAAAGGAGGGTCTGCCAGGAGGCTACACATATGTCACCAAAGATCTTAATCGTGTGGTCATAGCCCAGTGCACAAAATTACACAGTGAAGATGATTTTGTAACCCAGCATCACTTGTCTCACTTTATGGAGAGTCTAATGTGCTCATACTTTTATTATTATTATTATTATACTTTAAGTTCTGGGAAACATGTGCAGAACGTGCAGGTTTGGTACCTAGATATACACATGCCATGGTGGTTTGCTGCACCCATCAACCCCTCATGTACATTAGATATTTCTCCTAATGCTATCCCTCTCCTAGTGCCCTACCCCCTGACAGGCCCCAGTGTATAATATTCCCCTCCTTGTGTCCATGTGTTCTCATTGTTCAACTCCCACTTATGAGTGAGAACATATGGTGTTTGGTTTTTGGTTTTCTCTGCCTGTGTTAGTTTGCTGAGAATGATGGTTTCCAGATTCATCCATGTCCCTGAAGAGACATGAACTCATCCTTTTTTATGGCTGCATAGGATTTCATGGTGTATGTGTGCCACACTTTCTTCATCCAGTCTATCATTGATGGGCATTTGGGTTAGTTCCAAGTTTTTGCTATTGTGAATAGTGCTGCAATAAACATGCATGTGCATGTGTCTTTATAGTAAAATGACTTATAATACTTTGGGTATATACCCAGTAATGGCATTACTGGGCCAAATGGTATTTCTGGTTCTAGATCCTTGAGGAATCGCCACACTGTCTTCCACAATGGTTGAGCTAATTTACACTCCCACCAACAGTGTAAAAGTGTTCCTATTTCTCCACATCCTCTCCAGCACCTGTTGTCTCCTGACTTTTTAATGATCACCATTCTAACTGATGTGAGATGGTATCTCATTGGGGTTTTGATTTGCATTTCTGTAATAACCAGTGATGATGAGCTTTTTTTCATAATTTTGTTGGCCACATAAATGTCTTCTTTTGAGAAGTGCCTGTTCAGATCCTTCACCCACATTTTGATGGGGTTGTTTTTTTCTTGTAAATTTGTTTAAGTTCTTTGTAGATTCTCAATATTAGCCCTTTTTCAGATGGAGAGATTGCAAAAATTTTGTCCCATTCTGTATGTTGCCTGTTCACTCTCATGACAGTTTCTTTTGCTATGCAGAAGCTCTTTATTTTAATTAGATCCCATTTGTCAATTTTGGCTTTTATTGCCATTGATATTGGTGTTTTAGTCATGAAGTTTTTGCCTATGCCTATATCCTGAATGGTATTGCCTAGGTTTTCTTCTAGGGTTCTTATGGATTTAGGTCTTATGTTTAAGTCTTTAATTCATCTTGAGTTAATTTTTGTATCAGGTGTAAGGAAGGGGTCCAGTTTCAGTTTTCTGCATATGGCTAGCCAGTTTTCCCAACACCATTTATTAAATAGGGAATCCTTTCCCCATTGCTTGTTTTTGTCAGATTTGTCAAAGATCAGATGGTCGTAGATGTGTGGCATTATTTCTTAGGCATCTGTTCTGTTCCACTGGTCTATATATCTGTTTTGGTACCAGTACCATGCTGTTCTGGTTATTGTAGTCTTGTAGTATAGTTTGAAGTAAGGCAGCATGATGCCTCCAGCTTTATTCTTTTTGCTTAGGACTGTCTTGGCTATACAGGCTCTCTTTTGGTTCCATATGAACCTCAATAAAATACTGACCAACCAAATCCAACAGCACATCAAAAAGCTTATCCAGCATGATCAAGTCGGCTTCATCCCTGGGATGCAAGGGTGGTTCAACATACACAAATCAATAAACGTAATCCATCACATAAACAGAACCAACAACAAAAACCACAAAAGTATCCCAATAGATGCAGAAAAGGCCTTCAATATATTCAACAGCCCTTCATGCTAAAAACTCTCAATAACCTGGTATTGATGGAATGCATCTCAAAATAATAAGAGCTATTTATGACAAACCCACAGCCAATATCATACTGAATGAGCAAAAGCTGGAAGCATTTTCTTTGAAAACCAGCACAAGACAGGGATGCCCTCTCTCACTACTCCTATTCAACATAGTATTGGAAGTTCTGGCCAGGGTAGTTAGGCAAGAGAAATAAATAAAGTATATTCAAACAGGTAAAAAGGAGGTCAAATAGTCCCCGTTTGCAGATGACGTGATTGCGGAAAGCCCCATTGTCTGAGCCCCAAATCTCCTTAAGCTGATAAGCAACTTCAGCAAAGTCTCAGGATACAAAATCAATGTGCAAAAAACACAAGAATTTCTATACACCAATAATAGACAAACATAGAGCCAAATCATAAGTGAACTCCCATTCACAATTCCTACAAAAAGAATAAAAATCTAGGAACACAACTTACAAGGGATGTGAAGGACTTCTTCAAGAACTACAAACCACTGCTCAAGGAAATAAGAGAGGACATGAACAAATGGAAAAACATTCCATGCTCATGGATAGAAAGAATCAACATCGTGAAAATGGCGATACTGCCCAAGTAACTTATAGATTCAATGCTATGCCATCAAGCTATCATTGACTTTCTTCACAGAATTGGAAAAACTACTTTAAATTTAATATGTTCTCATTCTTATATAAAGGCCTCAAAGTGCTAGTCATTTGGGGATCAGAGCCTAGGTTTGCTAACATCCTGTTTGCTAGGTTTGCTAACAGGAGTTGCAGAGAGCAGGTAAGTAATAGAAACCCGCGGTTGGTAAGGAGCACACTAAGAAACAGAGTGGAGCTGTGTCATGTTGTGCCATTGTAGTCATGATAAGGACTTCTGATTTTTCTTTTTACTTATTTTTAATTTAATTTATTTATTTATTTATTTATTTATTTATTTGAGAAGGAGGCTCACTCTGTCACTCAGGCTGGAGTGCAGTGGTGCAATCTCAGCTCACTGCAACCTCCGACTCCTGGGTTCAGGCGATTCTCCTGCCTCAGCCTCCTGAGTAGCTGAGATTACAGGCGTGCAACACCATGCCCAGATAATTTTTATATTTTTAGTAGAGACCATGTTTCACCATGTTGGCTAGGCTGGTCTTGAACTCCTGACCTCAGGTGATCTGCCGGCCTCAGTTTCCCAAAGTGCTGGGATTATAGGCATGAGCTACTGCACCCGGCTTTCTGATTCTCTTTTAAGTGAGGGGAGTAGTCATTGGATGTTTTGGGTGAACAAGTATTTCATTGTGATATTTTAAAACAATTACCTTTGATTTTTTTGTAGACAATTGGTGGGAGGAACAAGGATAAAAGGAGGAAGAGCAGTAAGAAGGCATTCACAATAGTGTAGATGAGAGATGATGGTGGCTTGAACGATAACACAGCAGCGAAAGTAACAAGAATTCTTAGAATCTGGATGTATTTTGAGTTATAGATAACTATCATTGGCAAATATTAGTGTAAAAGAAAGTACAGATAAAGATGTTGATCAAGTAAGATTACAGGCAACAAATAACAAAGGAGAAAAAAATATAGGTTTTTGAAAATCTTTTTAGAGGTAGATAAACATATTAAAGCAAAGAGACAAATGACAGAAAAATACTATAAACTGAAAACTATGTTTAGTAACATTTCTTAAAAATAGAATTGATGTTTTAATAACTAGGTCTATCATGTTTAAATAAAAAACAACTAAATAAAAGATGTGAATTCAAAAGATAAAAATAAATTTTGAAGGATATAAATAAAAGATACAAATATTAAAAAGTTATTTCATCTATTATAAAACATCTACAGTTGGACTTAATGCTAATTAAATCTGTCATCTTTAACTCTATTTTATTGATTTGCAGCTCAATAAAACAACACATTTGCTTACTAGATAATCTTCACGAAGGAAACAAATCTTGATATGTAACTGCCATTTTTAAATTTATAGAAGATATCATATAAAAAATGTGCTTGTTCATCGGCTTTCTATATTGGGAATGATAGTGTAATGGCAGATTTATTTGGGGATCTTATATGTAAATTTTTAAAATGCCTTATCACATGCAGATTTGAATCTCAACACCTAAGCAGATTACATTTCTCACATCTTTCCAAGAGAGCATTTAGATTCAATTCAAAATTCTATTTTTGCTGGATATGTAGGCCCAAATCACAAAGCTCTGGCTTAGTTTATTGTCACAGAAACAGCATAGCCTAAGATTTTCTTAAGTAGAATAAACTGTAGATAGCTAACATTCATTTGTTTATTATGTACAAAAATTTTCTAAGTCAAGTATTGTGCTTGCTTATCAGAAGAACATAAAAGACACAAAAGTCCTAAAGCACTAAACTTTCTTAAATTTTGGCCTTTAGAAAGCTCAGAGTCTACCTGTCAGAGATATAAATAGTTATGTTTTAATCAAAAACTGTTCAGTATAATATTTGTATTTAAGTTTGTTAAGTCCATTAAAAAATCCAGCCCAGTAACAGCCAAATATATTTTCAAGAAAAAATATTTAGATTGATTTTTATTGTTAAAATGTTTTAATTACAATTTACAAGTTCTGTGTTCCATGTGTATACTCAAATTTGATTATGTTTTTATCTATGACATGCAAGCTTTAAGAAGAGAATAATTAGGGAATGTTTGTCTTGGAAGGTGTTCAATAATTAACATCTATATTCCCTGTGTGTTAAATTGTTAAAGGTACATTTCCTTCATGTAAATTACATGTACTGTGTTTAGACTAAGACATTTTCTATATCTTGTTACAAAATTTGATGAAGTCTACATGTGTATAGATTACAGTTGTCACAAAACTGTAATCTATACGGTTTGCAAAAAATATACATTTTGCTTTGGAATTCCTAGGATATTTTTGGTATCTTCAATTTGGCTACAGTAATATGAATAAAAAACTGATAACCATTTGAGATTCAGAATATACTTATTTCTACAATACTCAATACTGTTTTGAAACAGGCTTTTAGAATTTCTTGAAAAGATCAATGACTTCATGTATTATTCAATATAGTATAGCGATATGGAGACACTATACATTTATACATAAAAATAAATTCAAAATTTAATACATTTAAATAAATTTAAAATTAAAAATAAATTCAAAGATAATTATACACAAGATAAAAAGTGACAAGAGCTCTATGACAATAAGTGGAATAAAAAATATGGTGAAGGAATAGGATTTTGAACTAAGGTTGCATTCATTTTACGTTGGAAATCATGACAAAAATAAAATTGTTTATATACATGGCCATTGTAAGATAAATCTACAGTGTATTTTTTTCTTTAGATGCATTAGTATGCAGTGAAAATCAGTATTACTTAAATGAATGACATTATTTATTATTACTCCATTTTAAATTTAATTAAAGTGACCAAAAATTATGATTTTTACCTCTTTTCTTAGTACTAACTTTAATAATACTTACTTCTATTCTCAAACCTGGGCTTGAGTAAATGCTAAAATACATGATCACCTATATATAAAATATAATTTAGCACAAAGTTAAGAGAAAACATACAATTAATCCAATGAATATTATAATACAACCATATAAAAGGAGCGGAAACAGGAAGTGTAGGTGTGGTTGGTATTAAGAGTGTAGAAAATCAAAGACAGCTTTTTCTTCATTTCCGTGGTGAGACGGAAAGCCTAAAACTAAAAAATCAAGAAAGAGCAGTATAAGCATGTTGTATAGAAACATGAACAAATGCCAAAGGAACAGTTTTCCTTTGAAACTGCTTCAAAGAGTTGAAAGAGGTTGCCTCTGGGGAGTAAAAAGATGAAGGTGGTTGATGAAGCCAGGGGATTGCTGCTTTTTATGATAAACCTTAAAGAATGATTTGATTCTCTAAGCTATATGCATGTACAATTTTACTTTAAAAAATTAAAAATAAAAGCTATGAAATTATATTAACCAAATAATTGGTGGTGATTTCATGGGAAGTGATGCTTGAAGGATTTTTTATCCCTTTCAAGATATTCATGTAAGTGATATGAATGAAGCATTCTAAAATTCAGGCTATTTTTTTCAGTTTTTGGTTAATAATAATGATAATTTACTGTGAGTCAGGTACTATACTATGGTTTTGAAATTATTTTACTAAATATAAGAAATGATAATGTAATAAAAATTGAGGCCCAGATAGTTTATATATAACAGAAGGTAAAATGGCTATTAAATGACAGCAGTAGGATTTAAACCAAGAACTTTGAGTCTAGAAACTGGGTTATTACTCATTATGCCATATAATGTCAAGCATCTTTATTTAACATTCTTGTTTAGAGGGAATAGTGTCCCCCTAAATATATCTGCATCTGTATCCCTAGAACATATGAATATTTTACTTCACATTCCCAAAAGAGACATTACAGATTGTGATTAATGATTAAGTTAAGGGTTTTGAGATGGGAAGCTCATTCCGAACTACCTGGGTTGGCCTAATGCAACGACCAAGATTACAGGAGAGTCAGAGACAGAGATAGAAACATGAGAATGGAAGGACAGTTAAGTAAGTGTGTGTGTGTGTGTGTGTGTGTGTGTGTGTGAAAGAGAGACAGAGAGAGAGAGAGAGACAGAGAGAGAGAGACAGAGAAGGAGAGAGAGAGAGAGAGAGATGAAGATACCATGGTGCTGGTTTTGGCTTTGAAAATTTAAGGCATGGGCCATGAGCCAATGAATGCAGGTAGTCTGTAGACACTGGAAAAGGCCAGGAAACAGACTCTTTCTTGAGATCTTTGAAGGAACACAACTCTGCTGATCAATTTTGTATTTCAGACTTTTAGAACTCTAAGACAGATAATAAATATGTGTTAAGTCACCAGGCTTGTAGTAATTTGTTATATATTCAACAGAAAACTAATACAGACATCTTTTATAATATGGCCTGGCTACAATGGAATCATACCAACTGGGAACAATAAATAGTGAAGTTCAGTCTCAATGCATTCACCCAAGAACCTAGAAGGACCCTTGTTTATAATGAAGCATTTGCCACTTAGGTGTATTTCTTTCCTCCTCTTCTATCAGAAACAGGCCTTAATTCTCAACTATTTATCTCATCAGTGGTTCATATTAGAACTTTGTGGATCAGAGTTCCTGGTTTCCAGGGTTAAACTGAAGCTGGATTACATAATGTTCATCCGTGACTACCAACTTTTATGTTATTGATTTAAATTTGTAGAAACTTTCATATCCAGAAACAAAGAGATGTCAGAGTATACTGCTATTAAAGATTCAAAAAGTGGCAGCTAAGGAGTTAAAAAAAAAAAGGATTTGGCTAGATTTAATATAATTCTTATCCTAATCCTCAGATAATATGGCGGGGGGTGGGGAGAGAGAGAGAGAGAGAGAGAGAGAGAAAATATGAATTTGAAATTAAAGACCCTGAAGGTAATTTTTTAGTGACAGGTCTTTTACTAAGTTTCCTTTACTTCCTCTTTCTGTACATTTTGACATCATAACTTCTTCTTTTATGAGCATAATGTTTCAAATAAAATATTTTTAAAATCAAGTACTTCTATTGATCACTTTAGTCAGAAGATCTATTAAATAAAACTAAGTGCGTAATCATTATTGAGAAGTGTGAAAGATGATATTTAACCACACTAAGGACATTGGCATTCTTACAGTCATAACAGTCCAGTTCATTTAGAAATATTTAGAAATATGTTGCACTTTCCCTCTTGTACATATTATCATTACTAAACAAACTGAAATTGTCTTCTTTTCTCAGGTCCTAGAATGAGAACATCAAAAATATTGTAGAAATACACTTATAGCTTAAAAATATGCGTATTCCTTTTCTTCAATATTTCATTTCTACAAAGTAAAGATAGGCAGAAGGATTCACCTCTTAAATACAGCAATTTAATTGTATTTATTACTAAAAAATGTCATGACAAACGATCTTAAAAATAAAAAAACACATATATATGCCATGCTGATTTGAAATAAAATATGTATATTATAGGTTTGCATGTATGTTTAGTCATATATAATATATAGATATATGTGTACATGTATATATATGTATATAAATCTATACATATAGATGCACAAATACATATATGCATACACATATAGACATACACATAATATCTTTATATATAAAAATATATGCACTAATCAAAATATTAAAAATGGTTATATTCAGTCTATTATTGATGGGCATTTGGGTTAGTTCCAAGTCTTTGCTATTGTAAACAGTGCTGCAATAAACATATGTGTGCATGTGTCTTTATAGTAGAATGATTTATAATCCTTTGGGTATATACCCAGTAATGAGATTGCTGGATCAAATAGTATAAATAAAATGTGATACATTTACACCATGGAATACTATGCAGCCATAAAAAAGGATGAGTTTATGTCCTTTGCAGGGACATGGATGAAGCTGGAAACCATCATTCTCAGCAAACTAACACAAGAACAGAAAACCAAACACCGAATCTTCTCACTCATAAGTGGGAGCTGAACAATGAGAACACATGGACACAGGGAAGGGAACATTACACACTGGGGCCTGTCAGGGGGGACTAGGTGATGGATAGCATTAGGAGAAATACCTAATGTAGATGATGGGTTGATGGGTGCAGCAAACCACCATGTCACGTGTATATCAATGTAAAAATCCTGCACATTCTGCACATGTATCCCAGAACTTAAAGTATAATAATTTTTTAAAAAAAAATATATATATATAGTAAAGTGGTTATATATATAGTATATATGGTTATATATATAGTATAGTGGTTATATCATGTTCACGTTACTTTTTTTATTGACTAAATTTTAAAGTATAGGTTATGGTAACTGAAAAAATATTCATTTCTATTTTAATATATTCAAGCTGTAGAGAATTTGGATTTAGGGTTTCTCACAATGGGATGATGTAGATATTGAAAACGGTCTTAGTAATTGTTAGGTTGTACATTGTTCTCAATGAGTATTTCTGATATAGTTCTCACAGTGACCTCTGTGGGAAGCCTTAATAATAGCTTGGAGGGAACCACTGTTTGCCTCAAGGTCTCCTATACTCTAAAGAACAACCCAGTTATACAATCCTCAGGCTCTAAGTCCTGCGCATCTGGTGCCGCATTCTGCAAGTTTCTGTAAATCACCTTCATAAAGCAGTAAAATAAAAATGAATTTATTTGATTTACAGTTGGGTAAAGATTGATTAGAATTATGTTATCCAATTTAATAGAAATGTTTGTCAAAGAGCTATCTGCAGGATTACTAACTTAAAATGATGACAGTATAGTGTACATAGTTAGAAAGTATTTACAACACGGTTTCTCATAAATAAATCAAAGACAGAATTAAATGTCCTGCCTTCGACATATAGGTGGTTATAGGAGGATGTGGATTCTGATTTTTGCTATGTATTTTGAAGACACTAGATTTACTAAGTTGAAATAGGACCTTCCATTGTCAATACAATTTCTAAGGTAGAGCAATGTGGAAATAGAGAAGAGGCTAAGAACATGAAAACTGGGAAAGGGAAAATTATGTCTACAAGTCAGTGGCTCAAAAATTAGCTAGACTCAAGTTACTAAGGATGGATATGATAGTGATATTGATGAAGAAAGTAAAGAAATTGCAAATCAAACATGAAGTGTGAAAGATAAGTCTGAAAACAGATATGAGTAGAGTAGATGGAGGCATGTATGTGTGAAAGGGAAAAGGGTTCCCCAAAGATTTCCACACTCTAATCCCTGAAACCTTTGAATGTTTATATCTCGTGGCAAAATAGACTTTGAAAATACAACTGAGGTCACTGGTCTTACCTTAGAACCTGAGATTAGTTTATATTATTCAGACGGGAGCAATCTAATCACATGTACCCTTAAAAGCAAACAACTTTCTCCAGCTGGAAGCAGAAGAGAGCAGGAACGTTGGACAGATTTTGAGTTTAAAGGGACCATATGTAAGAAGTAGAAAGGGGCTTGTAAGAGCAGAAGACAGCCCCCAGCTGACAGCCAACAAGGAAATGGTGACTGTAAGTCCTCTCCCCTCAAGGAACTGGATTTTTTTGAAAACTGGACTGACTTTGGAATCAGATTCTTTCTGGAGTCTCTTGATGACACAGTCTGTTGACACTGATTTCTGCCTGTAAAACTTTGAGCAGAGAAACTAGCTGAGCCAACACAAACCTATGAACTATGATATTGTGAGGTCATAAATATATGTTAAAAATAAAAAAAGTGTTTTAAGCCTCTTAGTAGTTATTAATGTATTAAAGTAGCAATAGGAAATTATACAGTATGATTTGCTAGAAAGGAACAAGGTTCTTATCACAAAGGAACAGAATGTTAGAACTGGAGAAGGGTGGTATGGGTAACAAAAGGTGTCTGTGTGTGCATGCATGCATGGACACGCACATGTCCATATGTACATGTATTAGGCAAATACATGGCCACTGCAAGGGAGTTAAGTCAGAATATTTCAAAAGGAATAATAAAAGGAGTAACATTAATGATGTCAAAATATTTGGGTAATGACAAGTAAAATTAATGATGTCAAAAAGTTTGGGTAATGACAATTTTATGGCAATAATTAAATTGACTTTTGATATGTAGTCACCCTGAAAGATATGTTAGTTGACGGACATTCATAAAAAGAAAAGTCTTCATGTGAAACAGGTGTATTTTTTTCTTCTCAACTTTTATTTTAGATTCAGGGAGCGCATGTGCATATTTGTTACATGGGTGGATTGTGTGTCGTTGAGGTTTGTTGTATGAATGATCCTGTCACCCACGTAGTGAGCATAGCACCCCACAGATAGATTTGCAACTCTCACTCTCCTCCCCATGCTAGTACCCCCCAGTGCCCAATGTCTATTGTTCCAAGTGAACAGATACTTTCTGTAACTTTTAAAAATATCTCAGGTACTATAAGACCGTGGCAGATTAAGGAAGTAAATCAGAACTGCTATTTTTCAGATAGAAATGATGAGCATTTCCTTGCATAATGCCAAGATGTGAAAATGACATCTTGAAGGGAGGATAAAAAGTAAGCCATCTTTGTACTTCGATCTTCAGGAAACAATACTTCTCTAATATCTATAGTACTTGCTTCCTCTTAACTGTAGAATTCAAAATATGATCAGCTGTAATTTTATCTATAATTGTAGGTAGGCCTGTATTAAAGATGCAGGCTGGGCAGCTATGCCAGTGTAGCCTTTGCACGTTTTTCTACCTGCTTTATATTCTGGCTGTGCTGGCAAGTGATTAGATTGAACCCACCCAGCTTAGGGATGAGTCTGCCTTTCGCAGCCCACTGACTCAAATGCTAATCTACTTTGGCAGCTCCCTCAGAGACACACCCAGGATCAATACTTTGCATCCTTCAATCCATCAAGTTGACACTCAGTATTAACCATCATATCTTGTTTATATGAGCAACTAATAGCCCTTCCAGAGACCCCAACAGAGCTTATTATCTCCCTTACAGCCTCATCCTCCCAGTTACTCCAGCCAGAAATCCTGGACTTTTTTTTCATTGATTTTTTTTTTCTCACATAGTACATCCAGTCCATCATTATTTTCTGTAGACTTTGACTGCAAAATATAAACAGATTATGATCAGTTCTCTGTATCTATTGACACCATCACTTACCCAGACACTATTTCTCATCTGGATTTCTGAAATTTTCTCCCACCTACTCTTGCTGCTCTTGCCCTCACTCTTACATAGTCTACTTTTAAAACAGGACTCATAGTGTTCCTGTTATTTTGTAAGTCAGGTCAAAATATTTCATTCATGTCAATCTGCTCATGACTCTATTACTTCTCTTATTCCTCAGTGTAAAACCAATGTAATAAAACAGCCTAAAAAGCTTAACTGATCTGATTTCAGTACATTGTTAGACCTGATCTCCCAGACCTTCTCTTTCATTGTACCCCAGTTGTTCTCCCCTCCTTGCTGCAAGTTGAACATTTGCATCTCTTTGTACCCTCTTTTCCCACTCTTTGGGATGTAATGCAACTGGATAACTGCAGATCCTTCCTTTCAGATCTCTACTGGACCTCGATGAGGCCTTCAGTAGTCCTCTGCTAGTAAACAGTACATCTACTTTTACCCTTATCTGTAACAATCTCCTTGGCTTTCTGGTTTTGTTGTGGATGCTGAATAAGTGTTTAATATCACCTATTACAATAAAATATGTTATATATTTGTTACTATATATTTATTAAGTGACTGTCTCTCCTAATAAGATTGCTAGTCTGGGCCGGGCGCGTTGGCTCACAGCTGTAATCCCAGCACTTTGGGAGGCCGATGCAGGTGGATAACGAGGTCAGGAGATTGAGATCATCCTGGCTAACAGGGTGAAACCTCATCTCTACTAAAAATACAAAAAATTAGCCAGGCTTAGTGCCACGTGCCTGTAGTCCCAGCTACTCGGGAGGCTGAGACAGGAGAATCACTTGAACCAAGGAAGCGGAGGTTGCAGTGTGCAGTGAACTGAGATTGCGCCACTGCACTCCAGCCTGGGTAACAGAGTGAGACTCTGTCTCAAAAAAAAAAAAAAAAAAAAAGATTGCTAGTCTGTTGGGAGTTGGGATTTTATTCACTTAATTCACTTGTAGCTATACACATATACACACACGCAAAATTAACAGAATAAGCCAGGCCCAGTGGCTCACACCTGTAATCCTAGCATTTTGGAAAGCCGAGGCGGGCAGATCACCTGAGGTCAAGGGTTCGAGACCAGCCAGGCCAACATAGCGAAAGCCTGTCTCTAGTAAAAATACAAAAATTAGCCGGGTGTGCTGGCACATGCCTGTAATCCTAGCTACTTGGGAAGCCTGAGGCAGGAGAATTGTTTGAACCCAGGAGGTGGAGGTTGCAGTGAGCCAAGATTGTGCTGTTGCACTCCAGCCTGGGTGACAGAGTGAGTGTAACTATTAAAAACATATAGTAAAAACATAATGAAGCAACTTTATATACTTTTATGGAATGAAGGAAATGTATAATATCAGTTGAAAAAAGCAGAGTAGTAATCTTATGTGCTGCTATTGGGCAAAAATTATATTAATAGGTAGAATATTTAGTTTATTCTGGAATATCTCTGTATACATGCAGAAAGAATCATAATAGAGGAGGATAAAGGGACTCTGAATGAGTAATAAGAGAGAACTCTAACATTTTACTTTCAATATATATTCTGTTTCTTTGATCATGCACATATATTATATATTTCCAAATAAATACATTACTCAGAAAAATAAAACTATCAAAATTTGACTATTCATGCAATGACTATGCCCCCAAAACAGGTAAATTTGTGAAACTATAAACCAACACACATTTATTATCCACTATATTTAAAAGTTGAGGTAGGTGCTTCAAGGATATTAGAAACATGTAAATTACACCTCGCCTTTAAAAGGGCACATGATCAAGTTGAAAAGACAAGATCTAATTTTTGAAATTTTAAATAAATAACTGATATGAATTTAGAATTTTAATCCAGGAATATCTTCTGTGAATAGTATGTGCATGGATATTTCTGGGTTATATGAAATATAGAAATCTATTTTAGTATTCAAAGGATTCATACTCTAAATGGAAGGGTAAGAACATACTGCCATGTCCTTCCTCAATAAGCACAGGGATTCTGCATATTGTTATCCAGAGTGCACAGTGACCCAAGCCCTTAACGAGAAAGTGTTAAAAGATTTATTGATAATGATGGAGAAGCAGAGTTGAACCAGAACACACAAGCCCCTTTAACTTTGCACAGTTTTTCCATTTAAACATCTGGTTGGTACAGCAAACTTATCAAGAAGAGAATCCCATGACAGAATACCCTTCCCTCACATAGCTTGTTATAGGTGTATGCTATCCCAGAATAGGGTAAAGTAACTTTATATTATTTGCAACAAGGAACATGACAAGAAAACTCAGTCCTAGGAAACAAATACAGAGCTCTGCCAGGGAGATTTCCTATGAACCTTGCCAATATCAGGTAGATGTCTGGATATTACTCTGAGAACCAGTTCAGTGCAACTAAACAGCTCTGTGCCAGACTACATGGAACAGAAAAGGGGACAGGAAGAGCCATTCATCCAAAGGCTTTTCTCTTCTCCCTCCACTCTATCACTGGAACATAGAGTCTTATTAGATGTACAGTTCCCAGTCTAACTTCATAATCATTTAGACTTTAACTGGGCCTTCAATGCCTGCTTGCAGAGCTAAAGAAGATGCAGAAAAATTCAAAAGATTACAAAGCTTATAACATAAAGTCTATCACACCAAAACCAATTGGCACACTCGGAGTTATCTGCCTGCTCCTTCAGATATTTCTCTAAGATCTCAATTTGAGCTAAGGTATTGACTCAAAAGTAGTATAATACTTAGACATTTTATCCTCCCCTTCTTAGAGATCCTTCAAGAGTTCAGGGTCAGTACAACCTGGACAAAGAGTAATATTTGCTGTGCTTAGCAATAAAGACCTAGGCTATCTGATTAGAAAATTCCTATACAGTGTCCCATAAGTTTGAGATAACTCACTGGGCTTCATAATCATCTGTGCTTCATGATGAAAGCCTGTGTATATCAGGCTTTCATCACTCAGAAAAGTTGTGGTGTTGACACCAGAGACAATGAAAAGAAGTGTCAGTAATGATTTCTGGATTTTTAGCAATCTTCAGAAAATAAGTGTTCAGGTCCAACAGGGAAACAGCGGAGTCCCTGCCATCGGTAGAGGAAAACAAGTCCTAGAGGCACAAAGAGTCTCACCCACACTTGTATTCAAGACAACATCCAAATCTATCCAGTATTTATACTTCCTTTGGTGGGCACACAGGTTGGGGGCTGTTAGAGAGTATAATGAAGGTAGCTCCGTGATGGAGAAAAATATGACTAGGGCATTAAGGAGCAACTCTGGGTTTTTGTTTGTTTGTTTTTTTCCCAGCTATTATGGAAAAGTACTGATTCTTTTAGGAACCAAGATATTAAGGTGAGAATATCAGGGATAAAGTTATGAACTACAAAGGAATAAAATGAAAGATACACTTTATTTTCCAAAGACTTTCTGATTTTATACCCCTAACACACAGCAATTAAGCTTAGGTAGAATGAGAATGATGGTCTGTAACTTATAAGTAGCTGACAACAGTTCTTATAGAATTCTTCCTCACAGAGGCTGGGATAGGTTGCAAATAGGATAGACTTTGTAGTTCTTTGTGATAATTTCTTTGCTGTAATATTTTGAGCATAAACCCACCAAGCTATAATAGAATTGAGTACACATACTTATTCAATCTAGAGGGTGTTCTTTAAATGGTTGCTTTCTGACTGATGGTACATGTGAAATATATTTTTATATATATTATTCTTATATATATATATGAGAGTCTATAAGTTAAACATACATTATATCACTACATATTTTCTTATCTATACCTAGGTGTCCTAGTGGCCTCATCCTAGAGCTAAGACATTATTAGTAACTACCCATGAGTCTATACGAAGATATATTTCAATCAATCTCTTCATATCCCAGAGCAGGACCTGAAATTAAGCCCCTTATAAAGAATATCCAATACTACACACAATCAGCTGTTTATTATTTTTATGGGGGATTGCTGTAGCATTCCATTAGATATTCCATGCCGGAAGTGGATTGTTTCATCAGCAAATCACGCTGTCTTATCTGGTGACAAGTTTTATAGCTGAGATCCTCTTATACCAGTGGTACAGATAATACAGTGAGTGGTACTGATTCTGTTGATCATGGGTCTGTTCCTCGCACCTCCTTCTTGGAATTGGCCAAGGATTTGAGGGCCTCTGCTGGCCTTAACAGGATATGCCATTTTCACTTTACAATAGAGGACATTGGAATATCAGGGCTCTAAACTGTATTCTCACTCAAGGCCCAGGCAACTTTAATCACTCCAGTATGAACAGTTTCCTCATTGGGAGGCACCATCAGAATGTCTTAAATGAAAAGATATATTTTAGCACATACCAGTAGCTCATACTGTGCTAAAACTTGTCTGACCCTTTGATAAAATACTGCAGAATAATTCACATACCTTGTAAAAGGAGTGCACAGATGTACGGCAAGCTTTGCCACATGGAAGCAAATTGATCCTGGCCTTTGTTTGGAAGAACAATCATAAAAAATTACAAAGTGTTGAATGTCCAAAGCTTCATACCAGCTACCAGTCATGGCAGCAGTCTGTTTAGTCACAGTGATAACATCAGCTGTTGCCTGTGAAGTGGGAGCTAATTTTTCATTTTAGCTTTGATATTCCACAGAAGGGATCCAAGCATCAGTGATGTTCACTGTTAATGGAATAGCATCCCAAAGAGCTCCTGCCTTCATGAAATATTTTTGAGAAGAACAAGTAGTTTTTCTTCTGTTATTATGGGATATTGTTTCAACTGTATAATCTTGACAAGTTTTGTAAGTACAGCAGGTACCTGGCAATGAGCTACAAATATAGTGATAGAACTCATCAGTAAGAGTTCATGGATGTGTCTAACTAGCTTGCTTACACTCGGTGTTTGAACATAAAATATCCATATTCAGTGTAACATTTATTCAATGACCATGAATCACAATTTAATTAAAGAACCCAGGAATATTTAAAATAATTTTGACAGCTGTCTCTTGGCCAAAAATAATGACCTTTCAAAATACTGAAAGGGGAACTTTTTTTTTTTTTTAAGACCGTCCTTAGCTCTAAGGATAACAGCTATCCAAATCTTCAATTCCAAGCAAGCCCACAGTTACCTGGCAAACCCCAGCCTCCTTTTTGTTTGTTTTTGTAGTGTACATAAGTTGGACAGTAGAGTCAAGAGTCCCATTAAGGGTGGCAAGAAAACAGACTTGGTCACTAGTCTTCATTTTGCTAACGTGGTCTCACTGTTGGGTAAGGGAATGCTCCACAATGAAAATAGAGAAAGAGTGGGGCTCATTCAGCTGTTACTCACGAAGGGACATCTCAAATTGTAATTCCAAGGTATCCACTCTACTGTTAGCTACACTAGAGGTTTCTCTTTCTCTTCTTAGAACTTGAAACTTCTTCAAAGTGGTGAGAAGAAGCCAGGGATTCAAGATTTAAGTAAACATACTATCCTTGGTTGCTCTCTGCAGTCATATTCTATTGCTTACCCTAAAAATCACCTCAAACTTAATGGCTTAAAACAAAACATGTTCATTATCTCACAGATTAAGTTTGTCCAACCTGCAGCCTGCAAGCTGCATGTGGCCCAAGATGGCTTTGAACGTCTCAACACAAACTCATAAACTTTCTTGAAATACTATGAGTTTTTTTTTTTTTTACAGTATTTTAGCTCATCAGCTATCATCAGTGTTAGTGTATATCTGGCCTAAGACAATTCTCCTTCTTCTAATGTGGCCGAGGGAAGCCAAAAGATTGGACACCCCTGTCATAGATTTTGTGGGCAGAATTCTGGACACTGTTGTGTTTTACCTACTTTTTCTGTTCCAGGTCTTAAAAGATCAAGGTTCCACAGGGCTGCTTTTTTGTGTAAGGTATAGGAATGAATTTGCTTCTACGCTCATTGGGGTTATTGGGTGGAGTCAGTCCCTGGTATTTTGGTGGCTGTCAGCCTGTTGCTGACCTTTGCCCCAGTGGCCGCCATACCCTGTTATGGTGCATTCAACTCTGCTTTAGAATTTCCTTCACCATCAGACACAGCCTCTCATCCATCTGGATCTGGATATTCCAATTTAGCCAAAAGACCGCCCACAGCCCAAGACAGTGGTTGGGACTTGGAGAGCCCATTTTGAATTTTTTTCCAAGTTTCAGAAAAACTGTAACACTGAGACTGCAGCACGGAATTCCCTCTGGTGATCAAATCTCATCCAAGGAAAGTGTGCAGATATCGAGCCTAATACTTCTCACCTCTAAACATACCCTTTTAAATTCTGCTTGGGATGGTGAGCCGGAATCTTGGAGGCTAATTTCCCGTTTGTCTTGTGGCTGTCTGTCAGCATCTGAAATAGGATGCAGTAGATGCTGACTGGAAGAGAAAAGGAGGAGAAAAAGGTGTTCCCCTTTCTTTTTCACTTTGCGTTTTTTGTCAGTGTTGCCATTGCAAAGACAGTTGACCTTGGAAGTGGCCATTGGTTCCAAGCTCTAGATCGTTCCTGCTCTAATAGAACTATCTGATCCCTCACCCTCATCCCACTTAGCAGTACCAGCACTAGCCAGCATCCTCTCACCAGAGGTCTGGGCCCCAGACATAGGCTCACAAAGGCCCTTTCTCTAAGCATCTATATTCTAGTAATGCTGACTTCTTCCCCTTGTTCCCTTGCTTCTTTCAGCTCTTGGGTTACCCACAGCTACTTTAGTGTTCCTTGTACCTTTTATTCCTTCATATGTTTAATCAATGACCTATATTAAAATATCTTTGTTTAAAAGTTAGTATGGTTTATATTTTTCTGAACTTGCTTTCCTTAACATATCATGGAGGAGTAAAACAACACACAGCATTGTCCCATACTAAGAGTGCTGCTATTGGCTGGAGGGGCTTCTGCCTTCTACGAGCAGGGTCTGTGCAGGGAACTGATGGCAAAAGGAGCATGTAGCCATCCATCCAAGGCTGTGCTTTTCTTCTACAAAAAATCCATTTATTATTTTCATAAAGAAAATAAATTGGTATATGAATGAGTAGTAAGTGCCTGCAAAATTGTGTGCTACATGTTTTTAACATATTCCAGAATAACCAAAGCAACGTTTCACAAATAGCATTGTTTTCTTCATTATGGAATCTTTCTCACAATGAGTAGATACATTGTCTAATGAAAAACTGACATTTAACTGAAATATGACCATCATCTGCATTATTTATATAATTAAAGTGTTTCCGATACACAGCTGCTTGCTAATAAATAATTCCACGTTTGAAAAATGTTCATATATCAAACTAAAGAGGTCAACTACTTAAAAAAATCTTAGCAAAATTTTTTTTTAGTAAGATAGAAATGTACGTGCAAAAATTACATTTATTGATAGGAAGTTACTTTCTCAAAACTTTTATATTCCTCTAAGTAAATGATTTGCTATTATAGCAACAAATTTATATGTTAAAATGCCATTTACTGACATTGACTATTTCTGCGGTATCATACAAGTAGTTTTGGATAAAAGCCCTTCAAAGTGCAATTAGTAACGATGAACATTAACTCATTTGGAAAGGCATTTCATTTTAAAGCACTGTGTTAAATTTAAGTTTGGCCTTTCAGCTATGATTAACCATGGTATAAATTACAAAAAAAAGCTTCTTTATGTCATATTTGCACAAAATAAGATAAACATACATACAAGATATTCACATTATGAGAAAATCAAATTCATTAGAAATACTCTAAATTATTTTTTATTTAGTGAGATGTCAGAAATAAGAATCAAGACTTGTTTCTTCAGTATGTAGGGCATATATAAATAACTGACATGAGCTTGAATTAAATGCAAGTTTGCCATATTTGACTTATAAAAAAATAAATACTACATATGCATATAAACACAACACACACACACACAAATAATATTAACTCTTCCATTTAAATTACATCTGTTGCACATTTGATTGTGAATCTCAAGAAATCACTGTTGCCAGCTCTATTATAAATGAGTTCTACTATAGCTTAATTTCTTACTGGCTGAGAAAAGAAACAAGCTCTCACTCTCTTTCTCTCTCTCTCTCTCTCACATACACACACACACACACACACACACACACACACACACAAACACACGATCAGAAATACACCTGGGAGCCCATGCCTACTTTTGTAGCAAGGAGCATAAAGATAGTATAACAAATTCCTTCTGCTCTTAGACCACAAATTATATTTATTCTTTGAGCTGCTTTTTCATTTCTGTCCTTGTTGATCTTCCTAGACTTGGCTAGATTCTGTCACCCTTTTGCTGATTAAGATATGATTTGGAGAAATTTCCTTAGAATTTAGAATGCCTTAAATAGATGCCTGGAACACTGGTGTTCTGAACAATAAATGTGCTTAAAAGTCTTTATTTCAGGGGGAGAAAAACAAAGCATTTTGCTTTTTTCAATGTATTTAGGTGCAGGATGCCAGCAAAGCCCCCAACAACGTCTGAACAATGTTAACACTCTTGGTCAGGGCTAAGTAATGGTTGCCCATATAACAGCACATTAGGAAATCTGTATTTCATCTTTAAATCAAGATTTGAAACTCATTGTTATATCTCTGATTTGTTTCTCAAAGCCTGAACTCAGTATCTTCACCTTCAAATTTATGCTCTTATAATCCTTCCAACTTGATATATTTTTTTTCTTATAAATATCTTTCAGCTCCTCCTTTTATCAGCCTCAAGCAGATACTGCCCACTCCCCATCTCATCCCTGGCTCAGGATCTACAGTCTATGAAATTTGTGGAAAATGTAATTAAATATAAAATGTCTTTGAAACCCAGAAAACCTCTCCACAATGGCAGTAGAGAAAGAAAACACATTATTACTGAATAATCATTAAGCCAGAATGTGATACATATCACAGACAGATCCCTATGGGATTGCAAATACAAGAAAAAAATCTCACCTTTTTATATAGCCAAGCAGATAGAACCTATTACATCCATGTTTTTAAGATAAACTCTAGCTAGTCCTAAAGCAAGAAGGACAGCACTATTTGTCAAACATAGTTCATCCTAGATTTACCTGGCAATTGTGATGACCATGTGTGTTAGCTAATTAGCTTTATCCAGAGAACAAACAATCTTCTTATATCTTTATGACACAAGATACTTTGCAACATAAGGTAAGTTCCCACTGAAGTTAGTCTCTTACCAAGGCACAGAGAGTGGTAGTACCATCTTCCTTAAAGATTCCATTTCCAAAAGATCATCCCCGGGTCCTTGAGAAAGTAATTCCTGAATCTTAAAACTGACAGGAGGCTTGTTTAGCTCTTAAAAAGGTTTACATACATTTCAAAGAGACTAAGAAGGAACTTACATTAACAAGTGATACAATATGAAGTAAATATTTAAGAAAAGAGAGTAGATTGTAGGGAGTGTCTCTTCCCTTGTTTCCAAGGTAATTTTTTCTCTATTTGTATTTATCTTACATTATTAGTATCATAGCCCTGGGAGGCTTATTCAAGAGGAAATTGCTGAGTGACAGGACCTGAAAGATTTTCTAGTTCATGTATATTCAGGTAAGGACTCTATTTTCAATGATTAACTAATGTATGGCTAATGAGAAAGTAGATAAAAGGATAAAAATGCTCTTCTTCACCCTACAGAATATGGTTTAAAGTTCTATCTATGCACATCTAAGCTTGCAAGATAAAAATGAAGGCGGGTATAAGCTTGGAGAAAGTCCCTGAAGAATATTTAATAATTTCCTCCTCTTGCAAGAGAACAGCAGAAGTCACATATTACCTTAGGAGTCAAATGGTTGGGACATTTTATTTTAAAGGAGAGTTGTTTATATATAACTTTGTGCTTATTAGTAAGATCTGTCCAGAGAAACACTGATTTATGTATTATTAAATGTTAAACCTCTAACAAGAGAGAAGTCTCCTGATCCTAGAATAACTTTAGATTTCTCATATCTCTATGTAGGCCTTGGGGGTAATTGGAACAATGAAATAGAAGCCCCTAATTTATATAAAAGTTTTAGAAACCACTTAGAAGCAGAATTTATTTTTAATGAAGTAGGTGCTGGGCATAATAAAGAGATGGAAAGAGTATTATAAAGTTTTTGGGGCTTGGCTACTAAAAACGTCAATGAAAATAGGGTTCCAGTAAGAGCCAAGGGGAGCACTTTGTTGTGCTTATCTCCTCTCCTTGAGGCTCTTTCTCCCTAAGTCTCCCTTCTTGCACATGAGGCATTTTTTGTGCATCTAAGATATACCAAGTTTATTTATACCTAAAAGCCTATACACATTATGTATCCTACAACTATTGCTGCCCACATCATTTAAAATCTTTGCTAAAATATTAGCTCTTCACAAAGGCCAGCCCTGTAGACTATATAAAGCAGCCTTTCCACCATCTCACAACACATTGCCTGCCCTACATTTTTCTCCAAAGCACTTAATTATGACCTTATATCATACCAGTTTATAATTTATTTTCTGTCTTCACAATAAAAATATAATTTGTCTAATAGCAGAGGCTTTGTATATCTTATTTACAATGATCCTGGAAAATATTGCCTAAAACAGAGCCTGGGAAATAAAAAAGTACTGAAAAATGTAGTTTAAAAGGATGGATTTATAATATGAACCCTGATAGTGGGGATGGGAAATTTTGAGTAAAAAACAAAATTAGTGAAATTTCAACATTTTATTTTTGCCCACATGTAAATATTGGGTCTTTAAATACATATTTTGATATTTATCTTATAGTGCTTAATTTAATTGAATCATGCAGGTCAGGTAAGAGAATGGAAATAAGCTGAATCTATTTGGAGACCTTTGAGTTTCCTGTGTTAGGATGTCCGTATCTCTCTGAAGACTTGGGATGTTTTCAGCTGTTATTTTATTAAGTTTTCTATTATGTTTTCCTAATTTTTCTTCTTGTGGACATTTCTTAATGCAAATATTTGTTTACCTAATGGTGTCACATATGTCCTATAGGACTTCTTCATTCTTTATTCTATTATTTTTGTCTTTTATTTTTGTCTATTTCAAGACACCTGTCTTCAATTTCAGAAACTCTAAATAGAACAATAACAAGTAACAATACTGACTTAGCATTTTTTTAAAAAAATCCAAACAACACCACCAACAAAAAAGCCCAGGACTGGATGGCTTCACTGCTGAATTCCACCAAAATTTAAAAAAGAACTAATACTAATTTTTCTCAAATTATACCAAAAAATTGAAGGGTAGGAAATTCTTCCAAACTCATTCTACAAGTCCAGCATTACCCATGTGCTAAAACCCGACAAAAAATACAACAAAAATGTAGAAAACTATAAGCCAATATCATTGATAAACATAGATGTAAAAGTTCTAGAAAAATACTAGCAAACAGAATGCAACAACACATCAAAAAGATTATATACCATGATAAAGTAGGATTTATTCCAAGGATGCAAGAATAGTTCATTATATGTAAATTGATAAATGTGATACACTACATCAGGGGAATAAAGGACAAAAGATGTGATTATCTCAATAGACACAGCAAAAAACATTTGATAAATGTCAACATCACTTCATGATAAAAATTCTCAACATATTAGATATATGAGGAATGTATCTCAACCCAATAAAGGCCATATGTGACAAACCTACCGCCAACATTATACTGATTAAGGAAAAGTTGAAAGCTTTTCCTTTAAGACCTGGAACAAGACAAGCACGCTCACTTTGATGCCCACTTTCACCACTGTTATTGAACACAGAGCTGGAAGTCTTTACCACAGCAATTAGGCAAGTGAAAGAAATAAAAGCCATCCAAATTAGAAAGGAGGAAGTGAAATTGTTCCTGTTCACAGATGACATAATTTTATACAGAGAAAAGCCTAAAGATTCCACCAAAAAAACTCTAAGGACTGATAAACAAATTCTGTAAAGTTACATGATGCAAAAATCAACATACAAAAATTAGTAGCAGTTCTATACAACAATAGCAAACTAGCTGAAAAAAAATCAAGAAATAAATCTCACAATAGCTACAAAAATATAAAAGATACCTAAAATATATATTTAACCAAAAGATAAGAAATATCTCTACAAGGAAGACTATGAAGAGGACACAATCAAATGGAAAGACATCCCTTGTTTATGGCTTGGAAGAATTAGTACTATGAAAGTAAACCTATTATTCACACCAATGTGTAGGTTCAACCCAATCCCTAACCAAATACAAAAACGTTCTTCACACAAATAGGAAAACAATTCTGAACTTTATATGGAACCACAAAATGTGGCAACTAGGAAAGCAATTCTGAGTAAAAAGAACAAAGTTGGTGACACACACTACCTGACTTCAAAATATGCTATAAAGCTATGATACAAAACAGCATGATACTGGCATAAAAACATGGTACAAAATAGAAAACCCAGAAACAAATCTACATATTTTCAGCCAACTGAGTTTTAAAAAAGGGGCCAAGAACTTACACTGAGGAAATAACAATCTCTTCACTAAACTGGGAAAACTGGATAGCCATATGCAGAATAACAAAACTAGACCCCTTTCTCTCACTATATGCAAATATGAACTCGAAATGGATTAAAGACTTAAATGTAAGATGGGGAACTATGAAGCTATTAGAAGAAAACACGGGAAACACTTCAAAACATTGGGTTGGGCGAAGATTTTATAGATAAGATATAAAAAAACACAGCCAATGAAAGCAAAAATAGACAAAAGGGATTATATCAAACTAAAAAGCTTCTGCACAGCCAAGGAAACAATCCAGAGAGTGAAGAGAAAACCTGCAGAATAGTAGAAAATACTTACAAACCATTCATCTGATAAAGGATTAATATCTATAATACACAAAACCCCAAATAACTCAACAGCAAAATATCAAATAAATTGGTTTACTTATGAGCAAATTATATGAATAGACATTTCTCAGAAGAAAACAAACAAATGTCCAATAAGTGCATAAAAAATAATCGACATCACTAATCATTACAGAAATGCAAATCAAAACCACAATGAGGTATGACCTCACTCTTATCACAATGGCTACTTACACAAAGAGAAAAAAATGACAAATACTGGTGAGAATGTGGAGAAAAGAAAGATAACACTTATACACTGTTGGTGGTAATGTAAATTAGCATAGCCATTATGGAAAACACTATAAAGGTTTTTCAAAAAACTAAAAATGGTACTACCATTAAATCAACCGATCCATCTACTGTGTATATATCCAAAGGAAAGGAAATCAATATGTAAAAGAGACATCAGCACTCTCATGTTTATTGCTGTGCTATTCATAATACTCAAAACATGGAATCAACCCAACTGTCCATTAATAGATGAATATATTAAAAAATAGTTTATATATATATACATACACACACACACACACACACACACACACACACACAATGAAATGCTATTTCGCTATAAGAAAAATCGAAATCCTGCCTTTCATGGCAATATGGATAACCCTGGAGGACATTAAGATAAGCGAAATAAGCCTGGCATCGAAGGATAAATACTGCACATTCTCACTTGTATGTGAAAGCAAAAATAAATTGCTCTCATGGAAGTAGAGAGTAGAATAATGCTTACTAGAGGCTGGGAAGGGTAGTGGTGAGGGCAGGATAGGGAGAGTTTGGTTAAGGGGTATAAAATTACAGCTAGATAGAAGCAATAGTTTCTAGTTTTCTATAGTACTGTAGAGTGATTACAATAATTTATAGCGTATTTTCAAATAGCTAGAAGAGAGGACTTTGAATGTCCCCAACACAAATAAATAATAATTGTTTGAGTTGGTGGATATGCTAATTACCCTGATTTGATCATTATGCATTGAATACACGTATGAAAATCTCACACTGTAGCCCATAAATATGTACAGTAATGTGCCAATTAAGAAAATATATGGAGATAAGCTCTCTGAAGCTATTCCAGCACATTCACTTTCCAGCAATATTCACTATTGTGATAAAGTATACACACACAGACAGACATGCATTCACATGTATTATGTTACTTTAAACCAACCAAATGTGGATTAATCCAACACATTTTTACACTATTTTAATTTATTCATAGCTTTTAATGACAATGAAAAACTAGCAGTTTTTTTCTGAATTACGTAATCCTCAAACCTCTAATTCATAGCTTCCCAAATTTTGATGAATAAGAAGTTGTGGAAAGCAAATAGAACATTTGAAAACAGGTATAAAAGGCAAAATGAAATACAAGCCTTTTATCTGTAATTAGAGGTTTAAAGTATTAATGTCGTTTCTTAGCAAAGATTTCAGAAGAAAGAGAATGCATTGCAGCCATCACCATCTCAAAGTGTTCTCGGCATAATTTAGGATGGGGCAATTTATTAAATGAATTCATATTTTTCAGTTCTAAAAAAATTTAAAAACTGTCTCAGAAACAGTCTGGTGATCTTTGCTAGTGCTCTGGCAGAGTGAAACATAGCTACGGCAGGCACAGTCTTAAAGGATAATTAATTAAAGAAACTGAATTAATTAAAAAAGCTGCAGGAGTTAGGTCTTCATTATGCAAGGTACTTTCTTTTTCATGTTTCCTGTCACTCCTGAGATATATTTTATAAACTGATAGAACCATATGAGACTAAACATGAATCTCCCGTTTAGGGAATAATTCCATGATTACATGAATATGTTATATTGACATTGCCAGGATAAACTCTATGCTCAGCAATGAGAATACATACAGATCTGAATGATACGTCTAGCTTCAGATAAAGCAACAATATTCATGATCCATTGTGTCATGTGCCATGAATCTGAATATCTAATAAAACAGATTCAGAAAATATCAAATTCAGGTCTAACGTGCTACTTTTTATCTGTTGATTCTTTAAAATTACTTAAAGCATGAAATATCAACATGAGATTTTGATACTTGGAATTTTCTTGCAACCATGGTTTTTCCTACAATAATCATTAAAATATCTAGCATATGCTCAACACTTAATATTTACCATTATACTTACTATACGAATCCCTTTTTTTATTTTATTTTATTTTTTTATATATACTTAAGTTTTAGGGTACATGTGCACATTTGCAGGTTAGTTACATATGTATACATGTGCCATGCTGGTGCGCTGCACCCACTAACTCGTCATCTAGCATTAGGTATATCTCCCAATGCTATCCCTCCCCCCTCCCCCCACCCCACAACAGTCCCCAGAGTGTGATATTCCCCTTCCTGTGTCCATGGATTCCCTATTTAATAAATGGTGCTGGGAAAACTGGCTAGCCATATGTAGAAAGCTGAAACTGGATCCCTTCCTTACACCTTATACAAAAATCAATTCAAGATGGATTAAAGATTTAAACTTTAGACCTAAAACCATAAAAACCCTAGAAGAAAACCTAGGCATTACCATTCAGGACATAGGCATGGGCAAGGACTTCATGTCCAAAACACCAAAAGCAATGGCAACAAAAGACAAAATTGACAAATGGGATCTAATTAAACTAAAGAGCTTCTGCACAGCAAAAGAAACTTCCATCAGAGTGAACAGGCAACCTACAACATGGGAGAAAATTTTCGCAACCTACTCATCTGACAAAGGGCTAATATCCAGAATCTACAATGAACTCAAACAAATTTACAAGAAAAAACCAAACAACCCCATCAAAAAGTGGGCGAAGGACATGAACAGACACTTCTCAAAAGAAGACATTTATGCAGCCAAAAAACACATGAAAAAATGCTCATCATCACTGGCCATCAGAGAAATGCAAATCAAAACCACTATGAGATATCATCTCACACCAGTTAGAATGGCAATCATTAAAAAGTCAGGAAACAACAGGTGCTGGAGAGGATGTGGAGAAATAGGAACACTTTTACACTGTTGGTGGGACTGTAAACTAGTTCAACCATTGTGGAAGTCAGTGTGGCGATTCCTCAGGGATCTAGAACTAGAAATACCATTTGACCCAGCCATCCCATTACTGGGTATATACCCAAAGGATTATAAATCATGCTGCTATAAAGACACATGCACACGTATGTTTATTGCGGCATTATTCACAATAGCAAAGACTTGGAACCAACCCAAATGTCCAACAAAGATAGACTGGATTAAGAAAATGTGGCACATATACACCATGGAATACTATGCAGCCATAAAAATGATGAGTTCATGTCCTTTGTAGGGACATGGATGAAATTGGAAACCATCATTCTCAGTAAACTATAGCAAGAACAAAAAACCAAACACCGCATATTCTCACTCATAGGTGGGAATTGAACAATGAGATCACACGAATCCCCTTTATATACATTTTCTCAATTAGTTCAAGAAACAGGATCATGGCAATACTTTTCATCCTTATAAAATTAATATAAAATTCTAATTGTAAAAATGTAAAATTAAGCAATTGAAGCTTAGAGAGTTAAAAGAACTTCTCTGTCAAACATTTGAACAGTAGTTTACTTACTCCAAGAGACTCACCTCTAAAGCACTATTTTATACCAACTGGGCTATATATCCAAATTTCAGCTTTGTGTTTGTCATTTTATCAACTTCTTGAAAAAACTAAAATACAACATATATGTAATCTACAATAATATATCATTTAATTACTGCATTTGGTCTGAGGAAATAAAGATTAATCAGACTTAATTATTATCCTCAAGTAATTCTCAGACTTGTGAAGACCTACTTCGAAGAAAATGATTAGGCCGGGCACGGTGGCTCACACCTGTAATCCTAGCACTTCGGGTAGATTACTTGAGGGCAGGAGTTCGGGACCAGCCTGGCAAACATAGTGAAACCCCTGTCTCTACTAAAGTACAAAAGATTATCTGGGCATCGTAGCACACTCCTGTAATCCCAGCTACCTGGCAAGTTGAGACAGGAGAATCTCTTGAACCGAGAAGCAGAGGTTGCAGTGGTTGAGATCGTGCACTGTAGCCTGGGAGACAGAGCAGGACTGTGTCTCACAAAAAAAAAAAAAAAAAAAAAAAAAAAAGGAAGAAGAAGAAAGAAAAGAAAAGAGAGTGATTATATTTACTGTGATAATTGATCCTAGAGGCATAAAGTGCTGCATAAACAACACTTAAGCAGGGCCCAACTTTCTCTGGCACGGTAGGGTTTGATAGGCAGCCTAGGCAGAGAGAAGCAATATACCTGCAACTATATTAACTTTGATAAACATGAAGAGGTGGATGCTACTAGTCCCCTGCTAGATTCATTTTGGCTGTGACACCCATCGCCAATGAGTGAAAATATTGGCTGATAGCAACTCATGTCTTCCTGTTTCTCTGGAGAATTGGCCCTTGCACCCTTATGTTTATCCCCTGCAGGCTAAACAAATTTCACTTCTGCAGGCTGATCTCTGCCAATGTCTGAGTAACACATACGATACACATTCCCCCTGTTGCTTTAAAGAGGGAGTATGTCTGTGGTACAAATTTTGCTTCATAACTTCCAAGTGTTTCAGTGTTTTAGTCCTCAAATGATAACTCACATTTGTTTAGCTTTTCTCTCTGTTTTCTAGCCTGCTTCATTCACTCTCCTCGTTGAGATCAACCATTTAAATAATTTGGACAAGAGTTTTCATCTCAGGCTCTCCTTCTACGAAACCAAATAAAAGACATGGTGTCACAGCAGTAAAAGTTTAAGATAGGATACAGCTGAATGAAGAAGTTAGGCAAGTAACAATTATGAACTTATGTTTTCATAAGACATTGTGTGTGTGTTTATATGTATTGTTGGTGCATGTGTGTGTGTGTGTGTGTGTGTGTGTGTGTGAGTGTGGGTGATCATAAGGTCCTCGAAATGAAAGAGCTTACTTTCTTCACCTTTATGTCTCTTCCTGTTACATCCCTTCAGTCTTAGATTGGTCTCACACGGGTCACATGTCTCACACCTAGAACTGTATATTTCATACTTCACATAGTAGAGAATACTAAAGCCTTTTCAAATAAATGAACAAGGATGTAGGATTCTAACTTCAACAATTATGTTGTAAAATTTTATTAATTTACCACAATGCTTGACAAAATATTTTACCAAACATGGTTTATCAAATGCCCTGATATATTTAATATGTTTAAATAAATTCAAGGATAACTGTCATAACAAATTGTTACTTGGACATGCTAGTGTTCAAATGCAACATGGCGACTCTAATAATTTGTCAAAAAATACAACTCCATTGGAGATGATTATATTACATAATTGAAAAGTGAGAAATCATAATGTAAACAGTTCTATCTTAACCTAGTGTCAAACAGGTTAGGAAACAGAGTCTGTTCTCTCTCCTTAACATGTGGCTTTTCTCCAGTTTGAAATGAAGGCATAATTCTGCCCACAGTCATAATTCTGCCCACAGTCCCAATCCTACATCCACCTAGACATCCAATAGCAAAATAAGAGAGTTCTACTTTAGTATATTATCACACACTTTTCATGATTGGCTTGCTTACAAAGTGGTTACTAGGCCTATTCCTGAAATAAATGCTATGGCCAGGATATAGCTCTATATAAACGGACTAGAACCACCATATCATCTGGTGTTCTCCTAATAAAATCCACTGTGGATGGGAGGATTTGGTTCTTGAGTTGGCATAATGTGGATCACTTGTCCCAAGTCCAGTACCAGGGGTGGAGACCCTCCTTATTCATATGGACTGAGAGAATGGCAGATGGGGACATTTTCAGAAAGTAGTTAAGAATGATAGGCAGGCCCAAAGCAAAAAGTTCCTCCACAGAAATGATGTCTATGTTGAATCAATTAATATTCAGCCAACGTATTAAAAGTGTACCTAGAAATTATGCTACATTACAGAAAATAGATAAGAATATTATGTTTCAAAATTTTATAAATGCTAATGAAAAATTTTAAAACTTGAACTAGAATTAACTACAGCACTCAAATACAGTGACAGTAAATATCTCTATCTCTACAATTACGTAAAAGTATAAAATATCTCCTTTTTATAAGCCAATTTTGAATAAATTGAGATTATAGCAGATACTCATTGACCTGGTTATGAGTTTTTTGGTCCCAATACTTTTGTTATAAATAAAACACAGATACACAAAAAATGTGTAAAAATATGGTTTAATGGCTGGGCGCCATGGCTTACGCCTGTAATCCCAGCACTTTGGGAGGCCAAGGAGGGCGGATCACAAGGTCAGGAGTTCAAGACCAGCCTGGCCAACATGATGAAACCCCCTTCTCTACTAAAAATACAAAAATTAGCTGGTCATGGTGGCATGTGCCTGTAGTCCCAGCTACTTGGGAGGCTGAAGCAGGAGACTTGCTTGAACTTGCTTGAACCAGGACCCAGGAGGAGGAGACTGCAGTGAGCCAAGATCCCAACATTGCACTCCAGCCTGGGCTACAGAGCGATACTCCATCACACACACACACATACACACACACACACACACACACACACACACACACTATATATATATATATATATAGAGAGAGAGAGAGAGAGAGTGTAATACATTATTATGAAGTGTACAATATTCTAACCAATACCTAGTTCAAGGAATAAAACTTTTCCCATCCCCCATTAAATTCCTGTCTTGTGTTCAGTCCCAATATCAAATCCTTCTTTTCCCATACAAGTAACCATCATCTTGTTTAATCATCAGTTCTTACATTCTTTATAATTTTACCTTATATGAATAATTTTATTATAATTTTCGTATAATTTGTATACCTAGACACTAGAAGTTTTGTGATTGTATATTTTACTTTAAACGTTCTCCCTCCATCTTGTAATTTCCTCCTTACAATGTATCTGTTAAAGTGCCTCTTCCTTTTGACCTATGGAGTTTTCCACAGTTTCTGGGTTCTATTGTTGCATTTCAGCGTGTTCCTCTGTTCTTCGTAGTTCTCCCAAATTGTCACAGAATCTCAGAGTTTAGTTTAAGCTTGATTTTCATCCCTTTGGCCAGATTATTAGTGTTGTTATGTTATTTCATGAGGAGTCTCATTATATCTGCTATTGTTTTTTTTGGATATCACTAGCCATTGATATTCACTGCTAGATACATTGATTTGTTGGAGGCTGACAATTGGTAGTATTCGGTTATATGTTTGTATTTACATATTGAATCATGTTATAAATAATCACATCTTCACCTATCCTTTGATTATCTAGTGGTATGGTTAACAGAGAAAAGGCCGCATTAATATTTTGTTTTAGTCACTATATTTGAAAATGCTGAAATTGTTAATATTTTAATAATCATTATAAACTAATGGACTTGAATACAGAGGTTGTAATTTGTTGCAATTATTGTATTTGATGAGCTCAAATGATCTCATATTTGACGCAGAAATCTTTTCAGTTTCGTATTTTAACCTTTTGACAGTACCCCATAAACACTGATAGCTTTCTTGCTAAATGACGTAACAAGATACTGCAGGGTCATCTTGTAAATTTTTGCTTCAATACTGGAATTAGTCATTTTTCTAAGAAACACTGCTTTCTTTAAGTAAGAGACGACATTTTATGACTACAGTCAGATAACTAGAGGTACTCATTGCTACTTTATTATTCATTGTTTTTAGGCATTTTCAGTGGTCATATATAGAAAAATATATAATACACACAAGCATACACAAACACTATAAAATATGTTGCATATTTATATGGATAATTTCAATCCAAACTCTAAACTACAGGATTTTTTACTAAAATACCTCTGAATTGCACCTATGTCTCCTCTCTTACACACTGACAGTACTGGTTCTGAAGATTACAGAGAATATGGAATTAGAATATACCATAATTAATTATTTGCTCTATTGAAATATACAGTATTTGAAGCATAGCCATATTAGTACTGTTAATACGTATCAGTCAGAGTTCTCCAATGAAACTGAACAATCAAGATGATAGGATGGACAAATAAATACACAGATCAATAGATACATCAATAGACACATGTATAGATAAAATATGAAATATGGTTTAATAAATTTTATATATACTCTATTCATTCTTCCCCCTCCACTTACAAGTCACATTATATACATTGATAGAACACAAATCCATTACATACTATTCCTTGTAGCTTATCAGAAGTTCATTATTCATTCATGGGTCAGAAAACTTTTTATCATGAAGGACTAGATAGTATACATTTAAGGGTTTTTTTAGGCCATATATTCTCTCTTGCAATTACACAGGCATGCCATTCTACTGTGAAAGCACTATTAAAGGATGTGTTAATAAGTGAACATGACTGTGTAAATATAACTCCTTATAAAAAAAACAGAATCAAAGCAGTTTGGCCCATGAATTATAGTTTTCTACTGCTTGCTCTGCTAGATTGCTCAGGAAGTGCCCATGAAAACATTATTCCCTCAGTTTTTGCATGTTGATAACAATTTGTCTGTGGTCATCATACTTGATAGTTACTTTTGTTGGTCATAAAATCTTTGGCTCACGTTTTTTTCTTTGATATTTTCTTTGATTTCTTTAAATGTTTTATACCATCTTCTTTGGCTATAAAGCATTATATTGATGTTTTCTGATATTTCATTTCTTTCCTTTTCTATGCCATTTACTCTTTGTCTAGATGCTTAAGTGTTTTGATATTTTTTCTTAAAATACAGTAATTTTACTGGAATCTCTCATGGTATTGGTCATTCTGGGTTGATATTCTCAAGTTAGTGGTGTGCTCTTCTTGTATATGCAGCCCCAACACTATTTAATTTTTTTTCTTGGGTTACGGTTTTTAGGATTTTTTTGTGTGTCCCTTTATTTTTTTACCTATAGGAACTCCTATGATCCATGCATTGAACTATCTTTAAATATATTAAATACTTGTTAGTTTTCCAGAATCTGTTTTGTATTTGTGCTCAGTTCTATTTTTTTCCCAGTTCCAATAAGTCTTTATTTATTCATCGTATTTTCCCAGGAAAGAAGTGAAAAAGTCAACATGTGTGTTAAAATGATTAGAAAATAAGAAAGAAATTTTCCAGTACAGCAAAATAAACCATCAAATAAACACACCCAGCGATGGGGTCACCAAAGTCCAAAGGGGCTCAGTCTCCTACAGTTCAGGAATGAGGGGAAAGGATCAGGAAAAGAACAGAGAGATATAGGCTTTCCTACCCTCCCATTCTCTCCCCATAAATTAATAGTTTCACACAAATCTTTGGTTTCTACCAGTCAACATGACGTTACATCCATATGTCTCCTATTAAACAATCTTGTGGCCACTTTGACATGTTTCTTGCGCCTGCATAAAAGTTCCTGAGTCACTTGGATACATATTCATATTCCCTTTCTTGGCCTCCTTACCCCACTTCTTCCTGAAAGGTCCTCAATTACTTTTCTCTGCTTTAGGATTAAGGATTAAGTAGGATGGATCCAAACAAAATAAAGCAGTATCTTAAGTGTTTGTCATGAATCACATCAAAAAATGGTCTTGACTCAGGAGTTTGGGAACAAGAGATGGAAGTTTCCTAGCTTCTTCGGGATTTTTGCATAATTGGTTTAAGATGTGGAGATCATCCAAAAATTAAATGTGTATGCATGTGGGCGTATAGGTTTTCTTATTGAGAGAGATGGAAGAGAGGGCAAAGTAGGAGACACATTTTTAGAACAGATGTGGTCCAATAGGTAAAAGGAGATGGGGAACACAAAAGAAAGGATGGTTCAAGGTCTCCACTTTAAGAAGGCGGCCCCAAAAACTAATGTCTCAGATATTTTTGTCTGGTACCCAACCATCTTTGAATGCTTTGGCTATGTTTCTGTCAATACAAAATGTTTGTAAACATAAACCCCAAAGAACATAGAGAAAGACCAACACATTATATTTACAAACTAGGCCTTCTGGCAATCACCAATTCAGTGATGTTCTAAAAGCCCAGAGAAATACAAAAACTAGAATGGGGGCAGCATTTGGGAGACAAGAACCCAGGATCAAACCCACACCACCCAAGGAGCTCTATTGCATTCTTCCCAATTCAACACAGGAAAGTAGGTTTGCAGTGATCTTACAGCGAGCAAATGAAACTCTCTTTTTACTCCTTTAGCTACCATGACACTACTGATCATCACTGCAGCAGGGCAGAACAGTGGCTTCAGGCAACACAAAGAACCCCCATTTGTGGGTCTCCCTGGAACCCCCACATTTTGAAATGTTGAGGATTTTAGTCCTTGCTTTGTATATCCATCCCTTGACAGCACAGGCTGTACACAGAAGAATCCATTCTGATTCTTAAAGTGGAGGTCTTGAACCATCCTTTCTTTTGTGTTCCCCATCTCCTTTTACCTATTGGACCACATCTGTTCTAAAAATGTATCTCCTACTTTGTCTTCTTTTCCGTCTCTCTCAAAAAGAACACCTACACACCCACATGCATACACATTTAATTTTTGGATGATCTCCACAACTCTTAAACCAATTATGCAAAAATTCTGAAGAAGCTAAGAAACTTCCATCTCTTGTTCCCATCTTAAAACTATCTATAAATCGTTCAAGGTGTGCACTGGGTTGAGCTTCCTGTCCGTGACCACCTGCTCTGGAGTTGCACTTGAGCTCCCAGTGGACATCATTGTGCACCAGAGTAAGCTGCACGTGGAGGGCTTCCAGAGCCTGAAGGAGGTTGAGGCAGTGGACTTCACCTGTAAGAATTCTGCCAAGGGTCTGAAATCTATCTGTGTCACCAGACCTAGTGGGATGTTCTGTATTGAAAATGAGAGGCAGACAAAGGGGAGAAAAATGCAGATATCAAAAGGAGGCAGGTCCCAGCACTTTGGGAGGCTGAGGCAGGCAGACTAGGAGGTCAGGAGATTGAGACCATCCTAGCTAACATGGTGAAACCCCATCTCTACTGAAAATACAAAAAATTAGCTGGGCGTGGTGGCATTCGCCTGTAATCCCAGCTGCTTGGGAGGCTGAGGCAGGATAATCTGTTGAACCTGGGAGGCGGAGGTTGCAGTGAGCCGAGATCATGCCACTGCACTCCAGCCTGGGCAACAGAGTGAGACTCCATCTCAAAAACAAAACAAAACAAAACAAATAAAGGAGGCAGGCAGGTGGCACAAGAGTGGAGATCTAAACCATCATGCCAAGGAATGCCAGCTGCCACATCAGCCCAAGAAGCACCACTGTGCAGAGCATCAGTCATACCGTTGCCTCATATCTGCTGAAGGCCCAGCAAGCCCCTAGCACACAGGGAAAGCCAGCCTATTCTGGGGAGGAAGAGGAAGATACACACAGCTGTGCCCTGTTCCCTGAGGCCCAGAATTGAGCCACTATGGGTGGAGGCTCTTCTTTTGCTACCAGGAATTTTCAAGAAGCAGGCAGAGTGGAGAGAGTGGTAATAGTGTGGACTGGGGCTAGGTGTCACTGCCATGGATCTCAGGCTGTGGTTCACAGCATCCCCTCTTCTTCCCCCTTGATCAGGGGAACATGTGAAGCAAAGGACCTCCAACCATGCTCTGTCCAAATACAGTGAGCGCTTTTGGGAAGAACCTTTATGCTTTATCAGAGGCCCCATCCCCAGAATTCTCAGCTTTTGAAAATGGCCTGGACAGGGAAGTCATGTTCCTTTACATGAAGGTATAACAATAATTCCTATGCTAGAATGAAAGGATTGGGTGTAGGACGAGATTTATGTATCCAAGCCACTACGTTATGCGGGAGAAAATCTCTTAGGAGTAAAGCAGTGTTTTGTTTTGTTTTCACATCTTGTATCCTCATACTCACTCTTGGGATAGAGTGTTGGGAACTGTCCCAAACAATGAATAGTGATGAAGGTAAAAACGATGGTTGGGAAACAGCTGCAGATCTGCTGTTCCTATGATTGACTACCTCCACCCCTACCCCATTCTGATCAATGTGATTTTGTTTATTCACTCCCTTGGATACTGCACCTTGAGTCTCACTTTCTTCGGGATGCCAACTGTACACTAGCTGTGTGCAAATGACGTATCTTGTTCATTTGAATTTTTTCCTTAGTATAACCATTGTAGTTTTGTATTTTTGTATATTTCAATTTAAGGCCCTCATTCCTGCACTGAATTCTCAGGTACATGAGCAATCTTAGGGATAAGACACCAGAAGCTCCAGGTCTGCGCACCAGGAATACTTTTTGTTGTTTTTATTACGTTGGAGAGTAACTACTTGGAGTGCACAGCCTATTGAACTACATCATTTTTGCCAATGAGAGCTGACTTTTTGGCCATAGTGTCCTCTTGAAACCCTCTCCACCTTGAAAATGTTTCATGGGAGACACAGTTTTAACCGGGTTGCTCTATGACTTGATCGTTTCCTTCTGGAAGATTGGAAATTAGTCTAAACAGGAAAAGGTGGTGCAGAGAGGTTAGGAGAGGCTGGGCCAGAGCAGAAGCCAAGGTTAGGTGAGGGTTGTCTAATTCTAGGACACAGGACATGTTTTACATACCAGGTCCATTCTTCACAGGATTAGGCTAGGCCTACGACACACAACAGGGTATTGTGTGTGCGTGTGTGTGTGTGTGTTTCTCTAAAAAACTGTGAACTTATAAGGATAACTTTTAAGATCATTTATATTTCTTAATATACTTTTTATTTTGAAACAATTATAGAGTAACAAAAAAAATTAATGGTAGTAAAAAAAAAAAGATGTCTTTTCCGTGCTTCCCCTAATGTTAACAACTTACATAACCATAGCACATTTGCCAAAATTATAAAATTAAAGTAGGCATAGTATTAGCTATATTACTTATTCTTTTTTTTTCAGGATCTAACCAAGTACACTACATTACATTTAAGTCCATAAAGTTTTTAAAATATACTTTTTAATTACAGAATAGTTTGAGATTCATAGAAAATTTATGAAGATAGTATGGAGAGTTGGTATTATCCCACACCCAATTTCCCATGTTATTAAGGATTTATATGAGTATGGTTTATTTATCACAATTAAAGAACCAATATTGATATATTACTATTCATTAAAGCCATTATTTCTTTCCTTTTGTAGTTTTATTGTGTTTTATTTAACACATAATCATTGTACCTATTTGTGGGATACAGTGTGATGTTTTGATGCATGTATATATTGTGAAATGATCAAATCAGAGTATTCAGCATACTCATCACCTAAAATATTTATTATTTCTTTGGACAGACATGGTGGCTCACACCTGTAATCCCAGCACTTTGGGAGGCTGAGGTGGGTGGATCACCAGGTAAGGAGTTTGAGACTAGCATGGTAAACATGGTGAAACCCTGTCTCTACTAAAAATACAAAAAATAGCCTGGCATGGTGGCGGGAGCCTGTGATCCCAGCTACTCGGGAGGCTGAGGCAGGATAATTGCTTGAACCCAGGAGGTGGAGGTTGCAGTAAGCCTAGATCACGCCATTGCACTCCAGCCTGGGCGACAGAGCGAAACTCCATCTCAAAAAAAAAAAAAAAAAAAAAAAAAAATTATTGTTTCTCTGTGTTGAGACCATTTAAAGTCCTCTCTTTATAGCAGCATGATGTATAATCCTTTGGGTATATACCCAGTAATGGGATGGCTGGGTCAAATGGTATTTCTAGTTCTAGATCCCTGAGGAATCGCCACACTGACTTCCATAATGGTTGAACTAGTTTACAGTCCCACCAACAGTGTAAAAGTGTTCCTATTTCTCCACATCCTCTCCAGCACCTGTTGTTTCCTGACTTTTTAAATGATCGCCATTCTAACTGGTGTGAGATGGTCTCATTGTGGTTTTGATTTGCATTTCTCTGTGTTTATTGTGGCACTATTCACAATAGCAAAGATTTGGAACCAACCCAAATGTCCAACAATGATAGATTGGATTAAGAAAATGTGGCAGATATACACCATGGAATACTATGCAGCCATAAAAAATGATGAGTTCATGTCCTTTGCAGGGACATGGATGAAGCTGGAAACCATCATTCTCAGCAAACTATCGTAAGGACAAAAAACCAAACACCACATGTTCTCACTCATAGGTGGGAATTGAACAATGAGAACACATGGACACAGGAAGGGGAACATCACACACCGGGTACAGTTGTGAGGTGGGGGGGGGGGGGGCGGGGAATAGCATTAGGAGATATACCTAATGCTAAATGATGAGTTAATGGGTGCAGCACACCAACATGGCACATGTATACATATGTAACAAACCTGTACGTTGTGCACATGTACTCTAAAACTGAAAGTATAATAATAATAAAATAAAAAATAAATAAATAAATAAAGTCTAAAGTCCTCTCTTACAGCTATTTGGAAGTACACAATGCAATATTTTAAGCTATGGTCACCTTGCTATTCTATAGAACATCAAAACTTATTCTCCTATCTACCTACAATTTTCTAGTCATTGACCAATCTCTCTTCAACCTCTTTTTCCTTCTACCCTCCCCCAGCCTCTTGTAACCACTATTCTACTCTGTAAGTCTATGAGATCAGCTTTTTCAAAGATGCCAAATGAATGAGATCATGCTGTACTTGTTTTTGTGTGCCTGACTTCTTTGACTTAACCTAATAACCCTTCACATTCATTCACACTGTCTCAAATGACAGGATTTCATTTTTTTTTCATGCTTCAATAGTATCCCATTGACTATCTGCCATATTTAATTATTTTATAATGTATTTTTGCTGTGCCATGATTCCAGTCATGATACCAAATTACATTTAGTAATTACGTCTCCTTAGGCTCCTCATAGCTGTGACAGTTTCTAAGACTTTATTTTTTATTATTTTTCAATTTAATGAGGGGAAAATACTGGAGAGATATTTTGTAGATTTCACTCAAATGAGATTAACCTGATGCTTGTCTAATGATTAAACTGGGGTTATGTAATTAGGGGAAGAAGGCCACAGAGGTAAAATGTCTTTCTCATCAAATCACATTAATGGTACACAGAATCAACGTGACTAACAAGACTTACCACTATGAGTTTTCATCTTGATTACCTGAGTTCATTAGCTCTTTACTTAGTTATTCTTTCCTCTCCCGCTTTCTATACAGTACTCTGCAAGAAGTTAATATGTGCAGGAAACTTTTAGTGAGTGGGAAATTAAGAGCTGTCTGCCATCAATTACTTAATATTCTTTGGTACAAGATATTTGTGTTTTTTCATATTTAGTTTTTTTCAGTAGATTCATAAAGTTTACATTGAGTTATTATAATCCAATACCACTCTGTTTATTTTTTGTTTAATTTTCCAGCCTTGCTCATCCTCAGCTCTTTCACTGGTTTCTTTGTTCCTTTGGACTTTTTAATTTTAATATTGTCTTACTTTCTGGCACTAAAAGATACCCCAGGTTCATATTGTATATACCTCGTCATTGTGCTAAAATAAGCCACTTATCTAAAAAGCCCTGGTACCGTTCATTGGAGAACGATATTAGAAAGAAAAGTACTATGCTCCTGGGCTGTAATTCCTTCTAGGATTTCTACACAAGAAAATATACATGTGTATTACTAACCTTTGTATATACACATATCTGTAGATATTTTTAATGTATCCATGTGCATGTATCTTAACATAAACTTATACTGATATATCCAAAACTAATCGATTACTGCTTGATCATTCAAGCTTTTCTTCTCTTTTCTTTTTTCTTTTTTTTTTTTAAGACAGAGTCTTGCTTTCTTGCCCAGGCTGGAGTGCAATGGCGCAATCTCCGCTCACTGCAAGCTCCGCCTCTCGGGTTCACGCCATTCTCCTGCCTCAGCCTCCCGAGTAGCTGGGACTACAGGCGTCTGCCACCACGCCCGGCCAATTTTTTGTATTTTTAGTAGAGACGGGGTTTCACCATGTTAGCCAGGATGGTCTCAATCTCCTGACCTCGTGTCTGCCTGCCTCGGCCTCCTAAAGTGCTGGGATTACAGACGTGAGCCACTGCATCTGGCCTCAAGCTTATCTTTAATAACCCACTCCACTCCAACAATAAGAAATGTTGCTTTAGTTTGTTTCTGTTTATCTTCCAGATATTTGGATTATAATATGCATTGTTCACATACTTTTTTATGTCATATGTATGTGCGTATGCGCTCTATCTTTTATAAATTGAATACTTTTACTGTCCTGGCGTATTTACTTTTGTAGAATGTGTAGCACTTTGTTTTTTAGATAATGAATGTCTAGTTAATAGTGATTAGGTTTTCTTTCTTAAGTCAGATAGTTAGTTAAAAGATTTCTAAGTCTGATAGCTCAATTTTATAAAATAAATGGCTCAATTTTTATATAATTTTTTAAAGTAAATTTGAAGTCTTAAGTAAAGATATGTATAATTCTTTATTAATGGGGTAAACTTATATAAGGCAAACCAATAATATTATATGCTTTTAAAATAAAACTATTGATTTTTGATAGTCATAATTTACTGAAGGTTAAAAACTTTGAGTGAAACAAAATGTAATATCTCAACTATACAAACGTATCTTTAATATTACCAACTTTCAATAACATCTTAATTTTTCTTATGTATAAGAAAGTTTTGCATGCTTTGATATAATAAAATTATGTACCAAAAATGATATTTCCTTCTAACAATTCCAAGCTTCACACTGATTATTTCCTTACAGTTGACATAAACGTTATTTGTTGCCTTTCAGGTGAATTCAATCTGTAGGAAGCCTGGAGCTGTCAAAATGATTTTGATAAAAAGCTGGCTTCAGAATGTTATTTTTTCCTTTCTAATTTTTAACAGATGCCTCTTAAAATCATAAATATATTACCTGGAGATGATTCATCACAGTGTGAATTTAATACATAATTATTTGAAGGTATGAAGCATTTTGATGGATCCTTATAATAATATTAATCAGATCATTCTTGTCTCAACACTTATTCTGCCTGACTTGCAAATATATATGTACATATAATAACTTTTATGAAGAATATATAGTCAAGTTTGAATTTTCTTGTGATTATGTACATATATATGCACAAATCCTATTATGCAAAGAACATGCACTAAATTTAGATCATTTAAGGAATAAGTTGAGGAAATGGTAAATAATGCTAAATAGGTCTTTTTTTAACTCTGAAATGTCTATATATATATGTGTGTGTGTGTATATATGTGTGTGTATATATATATGTAACTATTATATATATTTATGTTTGCAGTTGCTTGCTTAATTTACCTTCATGGTTATGGTTTTTAAACCATATCTTCTGATTAGAGCAAGTCTTTATTTGTAGAATATTATCAACTAATGAATGCAGAAGGAAAAGCAAAATCGGTACAGTCACCAGTTAGCAAACACTAAAGAAATAATTGATTCAAGAAAAGAACATAAAGAACATAAATGAGTACTTAAAAAAACTTACATAAAATATTTATGAGAAAATAACTCCCAGAGCTTGCCAAATTTCACCTGCCGATGATTTGCTGGTCATAGGGAAAAAGCATCTTTACCAGCCAGAACTCATATTCTACCACCTGAAACCACTAACAAAATTAACTTCACTAATCATGGGACAACCAGGCATTTTATACACCTACCTGCTGAAACATGAAGTAAACCATATGCAATTTTTTTCCTCTTTTTTTGCAATGACAAATGGAAAATGAATTTTCAGTTTATGGTATACACAGGGGGCAGAGGAACATGCTAAACAATAAGAAGGCAACAAGATAAGTTAGAATGCAGGAAATTCTGTAAGACAAGTAAGCCAGTTAATGGCATAAAAATAGGTGATATTCAAAATTAAAAGATTTCAGAGACATAATGTCTAATGCCCTATGTGTACTTTAATTAAAATATAGTGATGATAAAAAAGTACTTTCATATATGTGAAAGAAAATCAGAAAATAATCTTGAAGATGGGCTGTATATTAGATGAGATTATTAAATTGCTGTTGCTAATTTTGTTATAGTTGATAATGATATTTTGATTGTATAAGAATATACCTGTACTCCTGCTGAGACAAAATGAAGAATTTTGGTGTAAAATGCCATAATATCAGAGCTATGCATTATAAAACTTCAGCAAAAAATTAATTAAATATGGCAAAATGTTAAATTTCCTATCAAATCAGATATATGGGGGTTAATTATAATATTCTCTCTATTTTATATATGCTCATTTTAAAATAGAATGTTAAAATATATAGCAAAATGCAAACCAAAAGTAAACACTGTTTCCTGTAATTGGATTTTACTTGTGAAGCTTCTTTTTCTCACACTTTTACCAAAATTTTTTTCTACTTTTTACTCTAAAGGTTGACAAATGAAAGCAGCCTATAAACCTAATAGTCAAAGAAAAAGCTTTATTCTTCTTCTAATTAGATGTTTTTAGTGAACTCAGAGTCAAACAATGGAATTATGAACCTGCCATCTAAAGAAACATGACTCCCATTGGTACAGAAGGGCCAAATTTAAGCTGTTGAGCTGGCAACAGACACACTGGAAACAAAATGAAATGACTCCGTAATTCAATTTTCACATCTGGAAATTTGGAAAATTGTTATCTATGCATTATATTTGTTAGAAGGAGTAAATTAATTGATATATGTAAAGTGCTTAAAACATGCCTGGTACATAATGAGGAATAAACAAAATACTAGCTAGTATCATTTTATTAGTATTTATTATTGGTATGGACAGTTTTCTATAGAAAGTGAAGCAAAAATAATTCATAGTCCCAGATGAATTATTTGCTTGTTATAGGGAAAACGCAGTTTTATGAATTGCTTGAATTAGCTAAAATGGCTTTTTACAAAACTGAAAAGGAAGAAGGTAGCCATGAGGTGATGAAGCAGAAGTCTTTTTGTTTGTCCAATCAAATAAACGCTAGATAAAAATGATTAGTGAATAAACTAAATATAAATAACCTTCTATCAGTCACTGATTATTTAGATTGGTCAGAATTCCTTGAATTTCTGGAAAACTTTAATTAATAAAAAACTAGAAAAATGTTTTATAATGCATATACCTTTAATAAGAAAATGTATTTTTCAAATGATGTTAAATTTTTCCTTATACTTAATATAAACAATTATAATTTTAATCAACCTTAGGGTTAATAAATTACTTTTTTAAGTTTTCACTTTTGTGTCTATATTTTTGGTATCAATTTGCTAAGTGCAAGATTATCTAAAACCCATACCAAATCTTTTATCTATAAAGTGTGTATCAGTATATCACAGCACTTTTATTTTTCCAGTAGTTACTTAAGTGATCCTACAGACTCCAATTTTTTTCCTCCCAATATTCCTAATCTTTGCAGATCTATCTATATCTAGTTTTCTTGATGCCATGTAACTCTGTAAAACCTTTATGTTTATCATATTGTATATAAAATAATCTCCCTATTTTGACAGTGAAAGCCTGGTCCAAAATGATCATTGTCTGGACTTAACATTTTTCCAACTACTTTCCACATAAAGAATCTGTTAAACCAAATTAATCTTAGCCTTTTCATTTCAAGCATGCTAGGTTTACTTCTGCCTGATATGTCCCCTTTCGCTCCAATGTAGTATTATTTTAACTTATTTTCTAGAGTGTACTAAGTCAATTTATATCTTCATAGTCTAGCAAGATCTCTACTTCACCTGATACTCTATATAGTAACACTTCCTGAATAAGTAATTAAAAGCTTATCAAAGTGTTGGGTATGGATGCTAATTTATAGGCTGCTTTCATTTGTCAACCTTTAGAGTAAAAAATACAAAAAAATTTTGTTAAAAGTGTGTGTGTGTATATATGTGTGTGTGTGTATATGTGTGTGTGTGTGTATATATATATATATAAGACATGTGTGTGTGTTTTGTGTATATGTATGTCTCAAACCTTCCAAAGTGAATTATAATTGCATTTCCCTCACTTATCTCTTTACTTAACAAGCAATGAACATTAAATAAATGTGTGGTGTTGGTACACATGGATTCTAGATTTTCTTCAATAAGGAATCCTATGACTATATATATTTAATCATTTATCTGTTAAACACTAAGCAAGGATGAAATAGAAATATTACAGTGTAGGCTTTGGGTCAGCCTTCTCTGAAGTTAATTACTGGCGCTATATCTTATTTGATATAAATTTACTTTGTTTATTTACCTTGCAGAGTATTGTTGTAGGGTTAAATAACATGGTAAACCGAAAGTTCCTAGTATTATGTCTGGTACAGAATAGCCGGTGTAATATTGAGGAATTTCTGTATGCCAAAATCTCTGCTCACTAATTCACTTAGGTCATTTCTCTAAATTCTCATACAATGGTTTGATAGAGGTTCTATTATTATTGCTATCTTTTTGATAATAAGTTTGATATAAAAATAGTTTCCCTAAATTGTACATATAGTAAATCATTTTCAGAGTTGTTACTTGATCCACACTCTATAAAATGTTTAATAAATATTGATTCTTTTTATTAATGTTTAGGTTGAGCCTGTGCAGTAAATGCCGATGACACACAAATGAATAAGGAATGAATACTGATATTCTAATAAAGAAAAACAAGAGAAAAGTGTGAAGTTTCCCGTTTTGATATCCATCATTGGTACTTAAATTTGATATCGGCAGAAAACATACAATTTCCCAAAAGTATATCATATTCCAGTGTTTTTCATATGCAATACTAGGTATGTACACATGTATTGCTTATAACACATATCATATATAGCATATATCATCTCATCTGTCAATTTTGAGTGAAATTGCTAGCGTAATCTTATGTTTATTTCATCATCATCAAAATACTTGCTTATCTCTATAGCAAGGATGCGAACTTTTATTTTTCAAATTATATCTAAATATTAAAATAGATCACAGATGGATAAGGTCAGATTAGGAAATTGCTATTGAGAGAATTGCTAAATGCATACTCACACAGCTTCTTAAGAGTACACAATTGCACTGTCTTTTTAACTTGTACAGTCTTCCTAATTCTCAGAAAACATTGTAGAGGAGTTTTAAAGGGGGAAGAATTTATCACCTATACATTTATAATTCATTGTATTTTCTGATATTATGTGTAAGGGTTGGTTGGTAAGAGACAGAAGATAAAGCAGGTTCTATTAAAGATTCAAATTTCATTGACTGATGTAAGCCCTGTTATGTTAATATGGGCACATATTGATTTTGCAAACTCAAGGATTAAGACAAAAGCAGCTAATAATAAGTATACTTTAAGAACAAATCCAGAGGCTATTATAGGTAAAACCATAGTGTGGATTCAATCTATACTCTGATACGCTGGTATGTAGACATTTTGCTAAGTAGACATTAGCATTAAGTAAGGAAAAGAAGTCAAATATGTTTAGTTAAAAATTGTTACTCAAATTTCATGGCGGATTATTTACAAAACATGGGAGAAAACAAGTAAAAATATTTAATTCTAAGGGCACAGCTACCTTCAAAATGTTGAATAAAACGTTAAAGCAAGTGAAAAATAACTGCTGTTAGAGATAAAGCAAAGATTTTTGTTCTACTGTTAAAAGAGGAATTTAAAAATCTTACTTAAATATATTCCTCTTAAAGAATTTTTACAGAATAGAGGTAAACAATGTAAACAATAATGTGGAATAAAAAAGGTAGCTATGCAGTATACCTATCAGTATTTCTACACAAAATGAAATACTGGAGAGGTTCCAAGATTGCCGAATAGAAAGAGCTCCTGTCTGTAGCTCCCAGCATGAGCAACGCAGAAGATGAGTGATTTCTGCATTTCCAACTGAGGTACTGGGTTTATCTCACTGGAGCTTGTCAGACAGTGGGTGCAGCCCAAGGAGCAGGGCGGGGCATGGCCTCACCCAGAAAGCACAAGGGATCCAGGAATTCCCTTTCCTAGCAAAGGGAAGCCATGACAGACGGTACCTGGAAAATCAGGAGACTCCCACACTAATACTGTGCTTTTCCAACAGCCTTAGCAAATGGCACACCAGGAGATTATATCCTGTGCTTGTCTCAGAGGGTCCCACAGCCACGGAGGCTCACTCACTGCTAGCACAGCAGTCTGAGATCCAACTGCAAGGCAACAGGGAGGCTGGGGGAGGGTCATCCACCATTGCTGAAGCTTGAGTAGGTAAACAAAGTGGCCGGGAAGCTCAAACAGGGTGGAGCCCACCGCAGCTCAAGGAGGCCTGCCTGCCTCTGTAGACTCCACCTCTGGAGGCAGGGCATAGCTGAAGAAAAGGCAGCAGAAACTTCTGCAGACTTAAACATCCCTGTCTGACAGCTTTGAAGAGAGTAGTGCTTCTCCCAGCATGGAGTTTGAGATCTGAGAACGGACAGACTGCCTCCTCAAGTGGGTCCCTGACCCCCGAGTAGCCTAACTGGGAGACACCTCCCAGTAGGGGCCAACTGACACCTCATACAGCTGGGTGCCCCTCTGAGACAAAGCTTCTAGAAGAAGGATCAGACAGCAACATTTGTCATTCTGCAATATTTGCTGTTCTGCAGCCTCTGCTGGTGATACCCAGGCAAACAGGGTCTGCAGTGTACCTCCAGCAAACTCCAACAGACCTGTAGCTGAGGGTCCCGACTGTAAGAAGGAAAACTAACAAACAGAAAGGACATCCACACTAAAATCCCATCTGTACATCACCATCAAAGACCAAAGGTAGATAAAACCACAAAGATGGGGAGAAACCCGGGCAGAAAAGCTGAAAATTCTAAAAATCAGAGCACCTCTTCTCCTCCAAAAGAATGCAGCTCCTCACCAGCAATGGAATAAATCTGGATGGAGAATGACATTGATGAGTTGAGAGAAGACGGCTTCAGACGATTGGTAATAACAAACTTCTCCAAGCTAAAGGAGGATGTTTGAACCCATCACAAAGCTAAAAACCTTGAAAAAAGATGAGATGAATGGCTAACTAGAATAAACAGTGTAGAGAAGTCCTTAAATGACCTGATGGAGCTGAAAACCATGGCACAAGAACTACATGATGCATGCACAAGCTTCAGCAGCCAATTTGATCAAGTAGAAGAAAGGGTATTCGTGATTGAAGATCAGATGAATGAAATGAAGCGAGAAGAGAAGTTTAGAGAAAAAAGAGTAAAAAGAAACAAATAAAGCCTCCAAGAAATACGGGACTATGTGAAAAGACCAAATCTACGTCTGACTGGTGTACCTGAAAGTGACGGAGATAATGGAACCAAGTTGGAAAACGCTCTTCAGGATTTCCAGGAGAACTTCCCCAACCTAGCGAGGCACGCCAACATTCAAATTCAGGAAATACAGAGAACGCCACAAAGATACTCCTCGAGAAGAGCAACTCCAAGACAAATAATTGTCAGATTCACCAAAGTTGAAATGAAGGAAAAAATGTTAAGGGCAGCCAGAGAGAAAGGTCGGGTTACCAATGAAGGGAAGCGATTCAGACTAACAGCAGATCTCTCGGCAGAAACTCTACAAGCCAGAAAAGAGTGGGGGCCAATATTCAACATTCTTAAAGAAAAGAATTTTCAACCCAGAATTTCGTAACCAGCCAAACTAAGCTTCATAAGTGAAGGAGAAATAAAATTCTTTACAGACAAACAAATGCTGAGAGATTTTGTCACCACTGGGCCTGCCTTACAAGAGCTCCTGAAGGAAGCACTAAACATGGAAAGGAACAACTGGTATCAGCCACTGCGAAAACATGCCAAATTGTAAAGACCATCAATGCTAGGAAGAAACTGCAATTAATGAGCAAAATAACCAGCTAACATCATAATGACAGGATCAAATTCACACATAGCCATATTAAACTTAAATGTAAATGGGCTAAATGCTCCAATTAAAAGACACAGATGGGCAAATTGGATAAAGAGTCAAGACCAATCAATGTGCCATATTCAGGAGACCCATCTCACATGCAGAGACACATATAGGCTCAAAATAAAGGGATAGAGGAAGATCTATCAAGCAAATGAAAAGCAACAACAAAAAAAGCAGGGGTTGCAATTCTAGTCTCTGATAAAACAGACTTTAAACCAACAAAGATCAAAACACACAAAGAAGGCCATTACATAATGGTAAAGGGATCAACTTAACAAGAAGAGCTAACTATCCTAAGTATATATGCACCCAATACAGAAGCACCCAGATTCATAAAGCAAGTCCTTAGAGACCTACAAAGAGACTTAGACTCTCACACATTAATAATGGGAGACTTTAACACCCCACTGTCAACATTAGACAGATCAACGAGACAGAAAGTAAACAAGGATATCCAGGAATTGAACTCAGCTCTGCAGCAAGCAGACCTAATAGATATCTACAGAACTCTCCACCCCAAATCAACAGAATATACATTCTTCTCAGCACCACATCACACTTATTCCAAAATTGACCACATAGTTGGAAGTAAAGCCCTCCTCAGCAAATGCAAAAGAACAGAAATTTTAACAAACTGTCTCTCAGACCACAGTGCAATCAAACTAGAACTCAGGATTAAGAAACTCACTCAAAACCGCTCAATTACATGGAAACTGAACAACATGCTCCTGAATGACTACTGGGCACATAACGAAATGAAGGCAGAAATAAATATGTTCTTTGAAACCAATGAGAACAAAAACACAACATACCAGAATCTCTGAAACACATTTAAAGCAGTGTGTAGAGGGAAATTTATAGCAATAAATGCCCACAAGAGACAGCAGGAAAGATCTAAAATTGACACCCTAACATCACAATTAAAAGAACTAGAGAAGCAAGAGCAAACACATTCAAAAGCTAGCAGAAGGCAAGAAATAACTAAGATCATAGCAGAACTGAAGGAGATAGAGACACAAAAAACCCTTCAAAAAAGCAATGAATCCAGGAGCAGGTTTTTTGAAAAGATCAACAAAATTGATAGACCACTAGCAAGACTAATAAAGAAGAAAGAGAGAAGAATCAAGTAGACGCAATAAAAAAAGATAAAGGGGATATCACCACCAAACCCACAGAAATACAAACTACCATCAGAGACTACTATAAACACCTCTATGCAAATAAACTAGAAAATCTAGAATAAATTGATAAATTCCTGGACACATACACTCTCCCAAGACCAAACCAGGAAGAAGTTGAATCCCTGAATAGATAAATAACAGGCTCTGAAATTGAGGCAATAATTAATCACCTAATTAATCGCCTACCAACCAAAAAATCCAGGAGCAGACAGATTCACAGCTGAATTCTACCAGAGGTACAAGGAGGAGCTGGTACCATTCCTTCTGAAACTATTCCAATCAATAGAAAAAGAGGGAATCCTCCCTAATTCATGTTATGAGGCCAACATCATCCTGATACCAAAGCCTGGCAGAGACACAACAAAAAAAGAGAATTTTAGACCAATATGCCTGATGAACATTGATGCCAAAATCGTTAATAAGATACTGGCAAACCAAATCCAGCAGCACATCAAAAAGCTTACCCACCACGATCAAGCTGGCTTCATACCTGGGATGCAAGGCTGGTTCAACATAAGCAAATCAATAAATGTAATCCAGCATATAAACAGAACCAAAGACAAAAACCACATGATTATCTCAATAGATGCAGAAAAGGCTGTCAACAAAATTCAACAGCCCTTCATGCTAAAAACTCTCAATAAACTAGGTATTGATGGGATGTATCTCAAAATAATAAGAGCTATTTATGACAAACCCACAGCCAATATCATACTGAATGGGCAAAAACTGGAAGCATTCCCTTTGAAAACTGGCACAAGACAGGGATGCCTTCTCTCACCACTCCTATTCAACACAGTATTGGAAGTTCTGGCCAGGGCAATCAGGAAAGATAAAGAAATAAAGGGCATTCAATTAGGAAAAGAGGAAGTCAAATTGTCCCTGTTTGCAGATGGCATGATTGTATATTTAGAAAAACCCATTGTCTCAGCCCAAAATCTCCTTAAGCTGATAAGCAACTTCAGCAAAGTCTCAGGATACAAAATCAATGTGCAAAAATCACAAGCATTCCTCTACACCAATAACAGACAAACAGACAGCCAAATCATGAGTTAACTCCCATTCACAATTGCTTCAAAGAGAATAAAATACCTAGGAATCCAACTTACAAGGGATGTGAAGGACCTCTTCAAGGAGAACTACAAACCACTGCTCAATGAAATAAAAGAGGACACAAACAAATGGAAGAACATTCCATGCTCGTGGATAGGAAGAATCAATATTGTCAAAATGGCCATACTGCCCAAGGTAATTTAAAGATTCAATGCCATCCCCATCAAGCTACTGATGACTTTCTTCACAGAATTGGAAAAAACTACTTTAAATTTCATATGGAACCAAAAAAGAGCCCGCATTGCCAAGTCAATCCTAAGCCAAAAGAACAAAGCTGGAGGCATCATGCTACCCGACTTCAAACTATACTACAAGGCTACAGTAACCAAAACAACATGGTACTAGTATCAAAACAGAGACATAGACCAATGGAACAGAATAGAGGCCCCCGGAAGTAATTCTACACATCTACAACTATCTGATCTTTGACAAACCTGACAAAAACAAGAAATGGGGAAAAGACTCCCTATTTAATAAATGGTGCTGGGAAAACTGGCTAGCCATATGTAGAAAGCTGAAACTGGATCACTTCCTTACATCTTATACAAAAATTAATTCAAGATGGATTAAAGACTTAAATGTTAGACCTAAAACCATAAAAACCCTAGAAGAAAACCTAGGCAATACCATTCAGGATATAGGCATGGGCAAGGACTTCATGACTAAAACACCAAAAGCAATGGCAATAAAAACCAAAATAGACAAATGAGATGTAATTAAACTAAAGAGCTTCTGCACTGCAAAAGAAACTACCATCAGAGTGAAGACCCAACCTACAAAATGGGAGAAAATTTTTGCAATCTACCCATCTGACAAAGGGCTAATATCCAGAATCTACGAAGAACTTAAGCAAATTTACAAGAAAGAATCAACCCCATCAAAAAGTGGGCAAAGGTTATGAACAGACACTTCTCAAAAGAAGACATTTATGCAGCCAACAGACACATGAAAAAATGCTCATCATCACTGGCCATCAGAGAAATGCAAATCAAAACCACAGTGAGATACCATCTCACACCAGTTAGAATGGCGATCATTAAAAAGTCAGGAACAACAGGTGCTGGAGAGGATGTGGAAAAGTAGGAATGCTTTTACACTGTTGGTGGGACTGTATACTAGTTCAACCACTGTGGAAGACAGTGTGGCAATTCCTCAAGGATCTAGAACTAGAAAAACCATTTGACCCAGCCATCCCATTACTGGGCATATACCCAAAGGATTATAAAACATGCTGCTATAAAGACACATGCACATGTATGTTTATTGCATTTATTGTGGCACTATTCACAATAGCAAATATTTGGAACCAACCCAAATGTCCAACAATGATAAACTGGATTAAGAAAATGTGGCACATATACACCATGGAATACTATGCAGCCATGAAAAATAATGAGTTCATGTCCTTTGTAGGGACATGGATGAAGCTGGAAACCATCATTCTCAGCAAACTATCACAAGGACAAAAAAACAAAACACCACATGTTCTCACTTATAGGTGGGAATTGAACAATGAGAACACATGGACACAGGAAGGGGAACATCACACACTGGGGCCTGTTGTGGGGTTGGGGGAGGGAGGAGGGATAGCATTAGGAGTTATACCTAATGTAAATAAGGAGTTAATGGGTGCAGCACACCAACATGGCACATGCATAAATATGTAACAAACTTCACATTGTGCCCTTGTACCCTAGAACTTAAAGTATAATTAAAAAAATGAAATATGAGTAAACTATTGAACATGCTTTATCTGTGATGAGACCATAAAAACTCAGAGTTGGATGTTTAGCTGAAATAATCAGATAAATATTCAACTCAGTTTCAGGGTTTGTTTGATTGTTAAAGGTGGTGGTAGGGGGTGTTAAAGGGTTTAAACATGGAAAAAGCTATTGCATGATATAATTTGGTGGGGTGAAATTTGAAGCATAACATACTAAAATCTCACCATGATACCTGCCCAATCATCATGGCTTACACCCTTCTTTGTGATTCTACAGTACCCATTTTAGTAATTTTACACAACTCATGCCAATCTCTGCTTGATTTAATAAATATAAGTTACCTATATGTTGGCAGAGCATAAAACTTAAAAACATAAATTCATTAATAGAATTAAACACTAATGAACTTGATCTTCCCACTCAATGGAGGAATTAGATTTACGAAGCTAAAAGACATGCAGTATCCCTTTATGTATAAATATCTAAGGCCATCTGTGTTTCACCCATGAAAGAGGATAAGTTGAAGGAAAAAGAAAGTCAGGAACAGGTAGCCGTACAACCAACAATTCTGCAAATTCTTTTTCGTAGTTAATATTTATTCATCTTTCTTAGATTAAAAGTATTCTGTATATTACCAAGGAAATAGCAGTAAACAAAGCCGAGAGGATGCCAACACTCAAATCTTATAAAGGCTCTCCCTTATAAATGTTTCCTCACATTTACTCTGAAGTTATCTATAAATGTCTATGTTCAATAACCTCATTAAGAAAACGTTATTAGATGGATACAAATTGAGAGAAAGAGAAAACTTTCGACATTATCACTGGTTTCAGGGAAAAGCCTAGGTAACCTTGTTGACTATCAGGCTTGACAATTCTAGGATCTCCAGGAAACGATATTTTTCAGTCATACTATATTAATTGTGTGTGTGTGTGTACATATATATATATATATATATGTACACACACACACACGTATATATACACACACAATTAATATATGTATATATAAAATATATGTATATATAATATATATGTATATATAAAATATATGTATATATAATATCTATGTATATATAAAATATGTGTATACATAATATATGTATATATAAAATACGTGTATATATAATACATATGTATATATATGTGTGTGTATATAGAGAGAGATATATATATAATAGCAAGTCAATCAGGAATGTCAATAAATAATTGTTGTAGTATCAAGAGAGATCACAGAAAAATAATCTCCTGACTGTAATACTGTGGATTTTGTAAAATACAGATGCAACAGAAGGCTTGAGGGTAAAGATCAAATGGTTTTGTGTACTGAACCTTTATGCCCATTGATTAGTAACTCCTCATTTCTCTTTTCTCCCAGTAACTGGCAATCACCATTCCAATCTTTGATCCTTTAAATTTGGCTATTTTAGATACCTCATATAAGGGCAATTATGCATTAATATTCTTATTGTGTCTGGCTTATTTCCTTAATGTTCTTAAAGTTCATTCATGTTGCCACGTGAATGTGACATGTCACACTGTGTGTATGTGAGAGTGTGTGTGTGTGTGTGTGTGTGTGTGTGTGTGGTGGTGGTGGTGGGACAAGCATTTAGTTTTTAACCAAAAGCTGAGGATTTTCAAATGTTCATACAATATCCCCAAGGTATTTAAGAAGAGATGATTAACAAACATCTAAATTAATGCTAATGATTATGAAGAAATGACTTTTAATGTATTTTCAAAGTTACAATTTTGTGAAAATACTTTAGAATTTAGTTAATGAAGTTTTATATATATAATATTTTATACCGGACATTAGGCTAAGCAGTTTTACATTAATTTTCTTATGTAATCCTCCATATAATCCTATAAATGACATATTATTATTCCAATTTCATATAAAAGGGAATTGAAGCTTAGAGAAATTATTTAGCCAAGGTCATGTTAGTAGTACATGGTAGAGTGTGTATTCCAACACGAGCAAGCAGAATACATTAAAACAAAAAAAGTAATGAACTATGACTAGAGGTATGCAAAACTACAGTACAAACTACCAAGAAATTACCAATCATGATGATACAATTTTGGCTTAAATATACTTCTGTCTTAAAAATGTTATGTTATTGTGGTAAGAACATTTAACATGAAATGTGTCCTGTTAACAGATTTTTAACTGTATAATGCATTATTGTTGACTATAGGTACAACATTTTATAGACCTCT